>NC_056741.1:1825728336-1826028336 GCF_019279795.1 Protopterus annectens
TAATGTAAAAGTTATTTACCATATAGAATACCTGTATGACCATTTCCAATAAAGAAACTTCATATTGTAAGTTAAGTGTGGAGAGGTAGTCTGTTGATGATATTTAAGAAACGGACCCACATTTTTAAGATATCTCTTAATGAATTTACTGTTAGAGGGGACATAATTAGTCTTAACCTCCTGTCTCATGAGTCAGAAATGACTTAAGCACCTCTGGGGGTCAAAAACTTATTTTGCACCACCCTTTAGAAGAATGCTTCATTTTGCATGATATATTGTTAGCAAAGTAAACTCATTTAAATAACTTGCTGTAGTTATTTTGATTAGTTACTGAAGGTACTCAGTAACTAAGACCTATTTGCCATGTTTTCCTTTTTCAAAGATTTGGGAATGGATATATGAATTTATTTTATTCATTTGCACAGCTATATCTCCGTCTAAAGTATTTAGAAATTCAGTTTTCTCTTAAATAATTTTAGCTGAATTAATAATTTGGCACTGTCTAATTTGAAATTTGGTACAAAAACCTTTTCTACATAAAGTGAAACACTATCAGGGAGGGATACACCAGATAAATACATTAAAACCAGTATGCTCAGGTGTATTAAATCTTCCCATGCAACCACAAGTACATGGGTCCAGTGTGGGGCTCATTAATTTAGCAGATAGACACATTTTCCAGTTCCTATTTATACTTTGAGAGTTGCCACCCCTTTTATCAGAAAGGAAGGATTGCTAAGGGCCAGATGGTCCATTTATTGAGACTGGTTACAGATGAAGTGTTTGCTAAAGATTTGCACAATTTATGGTGTATTTTAAGGGAAAGAGGTTATCTTGCATACCTACTCCATTCTGTTAAGGAAGAAGTGTTGAGAGTGAGAATCACTAGATTTGCACCACGTTTATGTATGGCAATAATCAAGTGAACACCCCAGCGGTACTTTTGTGTCTGGAGTCAAATCCCTATCATTGGTATTGCCTTTATATAATGAGATTATGATATATACTGGGGATCTTAAGAGGCTGTGGAATTTAATTTTCCTAGGTGATAATGAAAGAAACATTTGATGGACAACCAGTAGTTTTCAGAAAAGGAAGTTGTAATAAGAATTTGATTGAAGGCATATTTAGGGGAACTAAGTTTACTGGACAATCCAGTCAGATGAACTTGTGTGACACATGTAAATACTGAAGATTTATACATGAAGGATCCTATTTAGTGGTGAATGGTTTCGAAAGAAATTTAGCATGCCCACGCAGATGTAATTGTGATACCACTCTTGTAGTTTATATTATAAAATCACATTTTTTGTTGTAGATATGGTTGAGATTTCTCAAAGGGGAGGTAACTTGGATACCTTGTTGGAATTTAAGGAACTTTGATGGTAGTTAAGACCTGATGTTTACAAGTCCCCAGGTCTTAATGATTCATTGTCCATAGACAATTTAAAAAAAAAAAAATGAGGGCCAATATGTTTTGATAAGTGAATGATTTACAATGTATATCTTTATTCACATATGTATGTATATGTGATATTTTAGTATTGATGATTTTTTTATTTATATTTTTGATACATTTCGCAATTAAGTTTTAGAGTTTAATATATGGTTTATGACTGATACCATTTACTTATTTTTTGTTTATATCAATTGAGTAACCATGGTGGTTTTATCATTGTATTACCACATGTTATTTTCATGAATTAATTATGAGATTGCTGCTGATTGGTTGATTTATATTTAAATAGCAGTGTGTAATTGATGTCTTTTAAACTGATGAAATCCTTGTTCTGTTTGAGATGAAAGCACTTTTGTAGTAAAATTGATTGTGTGCACTGTGATTGGGAAGTACTATTACACTATGAAGTTAATGGGTCGGTCATGCTGAATCATACGACCTGAGCACTTTTGGAATCTGTGTCTGCAAGCTTCTCATTGAATGTCCTGGCTGTTATATGAATACTGTATTGCTTAGGTGAAGGTGGAGTGCTTTAGAATGCTTGTTAAAACAGTCCATCTACAGGGTCCTGTTCCCTCCACAGCAGGATGAGAAGGTCAGTAAATGTTACTTGTGTCTATGGCAACAGAAGAGATAGGTGACCGTGCCAGGTCTCCATTACATTTTGGGTGGCAGAAAGGCTAGAAGTAGCTCACAGATGTTATAGAATGTAGGCCTATACCAGGATGGGTGGAAGTTCTGTTATGACATTCTCATTGCAGTCTTCTGTGGCCACCTTTCATAGCTGCCCCCAAAGAACTGTAGAAGTGGCTGGAGCAACACAGGACACTCCAGTGCATGACTTGTGTAGCCTCCATCAACTTAGTGGGATCGACATGTACCAGGGCCAGCTGCAGGACAAAATGGGGGTCAGTCCCTTACTGAATAGAGAAGTATGCAGGACCTATAGCAGTCACCACAAAATCTGCCCCAGGCAGAAACTTCATGGCATGGCCTATGTATACACACATGACCTTCACTGCCACCTTCTCAAAATCACAGATGATGTACTCTTCTGTATGCCAATGTCAAGTTATGTTCATTTGTGCACTCCATGTTAGACCCAAAAATGATGTTGTATGCCATTTCCAGCTTGTGAGTCAACTGGTCCACTACCAATGGGAGGACTATCTGGCATTCGCCACTCCCATTGAGGCTATGCACTGAGTACAGCTGTGGCATGTGTTAGATTTTGTCAGAAATAAGTTGTTCATAATCCACACCATAGATGTTGGCAGGTCGTGTGTGCTGGGTGACATGGTGCCCTTACCTGTGGCGGGAAAAGGTCAGACTAGTGGTCCCTTATTGCACTTAAGGTGTTTTGAAGAGTTGGCATATCCCTACAGCATCATCATCCTGTTCTCTGTCAGATGCTTCACTTCATTGGTAGGTGCTGCAAGGTCTTATCATCTACGAATGCAATACTTTAAGTCAAGTACATGGTATGGTAAAATCCGGCAATTTCCTTCCTAATGGCTGCTGACAGCACCATACGTTGTTGGGTCATGTGCATGGTACTGTGCCACTGTGTACTCTAATTCATGTTCCGTCTCCATTCCTTTGTCATCACCGTGCCATGGCATCTATAATTTGCTTTTCAGCTACTGTCTGTACTAGTTGTACACTGTGTTTTGTGTTGTGCTATACTGCAGAAGAGTGCCAAGTAGTGGTGACGTGTATTTTATGTACTATGTGCTGGTAGTGTTTGTAGTCATTTCTTTCCTTTGTAGTGTCACGCAACCTTTTATTCCTGTCTTTTGCTATGTGCCCCTCGCCTCTGCCTTTTTAGTTGCTGTATTCTGCAGCTGCTACTCTCGTTCCTGACATTGTTGTGATTGAGCAGGCTGGAACACAGCAGTTCCCCTTTTATGTTATGCAGTCTCACTGCATCACCCACATGTTCTATTTTCATTTTGTGCTTATGGAAATTGTATTCAGTGATGCTTGTGCCCACTTTTCATTAGGAAGCAAAATAAATTAATTGAACACATGTCCAACCAGTGGCACTGGTAATGAAAGAGAAATTATATTAGTGTTACAAGGCAGAACATTTTAGCTGAACTCATGTATGCAGCAAGGTTGTCCACAAGAAGAGTCGTTAACAGAGCATTGTGTGAACACAGTAAAAGTTGACATCATACTACAGCTGAAGGGTATATATATATATATATATATATATATATATATATATATATATATATATACAAGCAATGGAATAATGAAAATGCAACTCAAATGCATTGTGATATTTTATATAGAATAATTAATGTATGTCTCCTATTACGAACATAAGGTAAAAAGAGCACGCACCATAATATGAGCTCTCTTATAACTAAAGAGAGTGTTAGCTCTCTCTCTCTCTTTATATATATATATATATATATATATATATATATATATATATATATATATGGAAATTATGGAATTATGGAAATCTGGTATGGAGGTACAGACCAACATGTGTTATATGGTAGTGCAACAGGTACTTGGGTGGTAGCACTGGTAGGTGAAGTTTGTAGTGATGAACACTTGTGTGGAGAGCCCCACTGATTTATTTATATGATATCTGAGCAAGTGGGTATGTATACTGTGGTAGAGATCTTGCCAATCACAAAGTTCAGTGTGATGCTTGATGGAGGAGAAAATGGTATTGTAAGGGACCAAGGCTATCAGTGAGCCATAGAGTTTATAAATGACTGAAAATGAAAATATTTCTTGCACGTCTGTTTCATTGACCTTGCTGGGTATAGTCACTCTAAAAAGCAGTATTCTCAAAAGTGATGAAATAGAACATGGCTGCTCACACAGTTCTGGAGCACACAGACCAGAGGCTGTACTTGTTTAATCATAGCTCACATGATAAAGTGGAAACACCCTGGTGGAACAGTGTTTTGTTTCGTAAGTATTTTGATGTCATCTCTTATAACTGATCCTTGTATCTTCTCCCTAAAGTTTGTATTTTGTTGTTATCTTCATAAGCGGTATATTTTCACTTTATACCTTTCTCTGTTTCCACTGAGTTGCTTATCTTATGTGAAACTGTGGGTTTTGTATCTTGATATTAGATTCTGAAATATATGTATTTACTGATGAGTCCTCTGAACTGTGAATTTTGTGCTCCAGAGTTGTAAGGCCTTGGGATACATGTATGTAAATTTCTGATGATTCCATTTTGGAACTTATACAATTCAGGAGCCAATAAATATATTTATCATGCCTTGGGGTATAAACATTCATATGCTTTGCTGACCCTGTGAGCCATGTGTTTTAATGTTGTCAACTCAGATGTGTTCTGTGTATTCTAATCTTTGGTCCTGGATACAGAGATTCATAAGGCCACTGGGATGATTATGCTGATATCACCAAATGAGTTTTGCATCCAGTTGTCAGGCTCTGATAATGACACATACAGTCTGGAAAACTAGCTATCAGAATGCATAGTTCACTTGTTTAATATGTGAATAAGTCCAATGGTTACTGAGACGTTATCAGGATACATGTGTATGCACACTCAAGCTATTTCATAATGTTTCTGTCTGTTAGTCATTGTTTCATGTTCTAAGCAATGCCACATGATGCTCCTTAAGAAAAACTGTTTAAAAAATAAAGTTAGCAGACATAACATGCAGTGAAAAGCTGAGATTGTCTGTGTACTAGAGAAACTGGAAGGAGTAGGCTGTAGTAATTTTATGAAAGTACAAATAAGCAACTTGAGTTTTGTTTCACAGCGGACACATTGTATGTGTACACCAAACCTGGCCATGAGAAAGTAGAGATGTAGTCATACCATCAGAAACCATGCAAGTTGTTTTTCATACTGGAGAAGGGGATAAAGATAAGAAAAGAACTAACACTTATTTTAAGTGAGAACACAGTATGTACTATGTGCTTTAGAATGGGTAACCGTACTTTTAGAATAGGGAATGCCAGTGGGTGCAGCTGTGGATTTGGGGACAATTGCTCCTATCTGAAGGGGGAACTTTTCTTTTGAAATATACATAGGTTGCGTGTTTGTTTTAATTTAAAGGGGATAGGAATTTTTTTAAATCTATTTATTTTTTGAGTTTTTCATTGAAGTAAAAATCTTAAAAACCGTTAATACAAGTTCAAATTGAGATGAGAAGAATCAAGTACAGAAGAGATCAGCCTGTCAAACTTTAATGTATGCATATTATAAATACTCATCCAGAACAAGTGTCATGCATAACAGTTAGAAGTAATAGCTTATCATAATGTCTGGAATGTAAATAGCTTTAAGATAGGGACAAAAAAAATCAGAGTATTGAATTTATTTTTAAAAATATAGACTGCAAATAGTGTTGCAGGTGGCACATTTGGATAGAAATGGGCATGTGACTTCGACAAAGAAAGCATTTCAGGGTGGATATTTGACAGCATATCAAGAACAGTGGAGTAATAACTACAAAAACAGCTACCACCAAAATCCAAGTACTTGCACTCAAGAAGTAGAGAAAAACTGAACTAAAAAACCAGCACAGGCAAGGCTTCAGGTTCCAAATAATAAAATGTTTAATATACAACAGGAGGATCCTTAAAATTCACTAGCGCTTTCACCAATAGGCTTCTTCAGGTGTGATATGTTACTACATGTCACTTCCTTCTAAATCAAAATTTTAAATCACATGACTAAAATATTTAGAGAGACATTTCTTAAAATTCTTATCCACAACCTTTACATAATACATAAAGTGAAGTGTCATTCTAGATTAATTTTATTTCTTGCGCAGTGGTCTAGATTTCAAAGTTGGTCTCAAGGGAATACAGTCATTTAGTCCGTGTCCAACATTAGCTCTCAGTTTTATAATCCATTGAGTTTCTAACTCCTCTGTTTTCAGTCTAACATCACGTCCCCTTTTGTTGACATAATTCTTGCCTATTACCATAAAGCTAAAACAGTGTGTCATGTCAGTCTGTGCTGTGTGTTTTGCCATATAAGTAAAAAGAGCATGTTTAATGCTCTGGCAAAACACACAGTACAGACTGACATTGCACACTGTTTTAGCTTTAAGGTAAAACAGAGGAGTTGAGACCAACTTTGAAATCTAGACCACTACGCAAGAAATAGAATTAATCTAGAATGACACTTTATTTTATGTATTATGTAAAGGTTGTGGATAAGAATTTTAAGAAATGTCTCTTTAAATATTTTAGTCATGTGATTTTAAATTTTGATTTAAAAGAAAGTGACATGTAGTAACATATCACATCTGAAGAAGCCTATTGGTGAAAGCGCTAGTGAATTTTAAGGATCCTCCTGTTGTATATTAAACTTTTTATTATTTGGAACCTGGAGCCTTGCCTGCGCTGGTTTTTTTAGTTCAGTGGAATAATGATACTGACTGTTAGTGTGGCTGCAGTACTGATATAAAATGGGAACAGTCACAATAGTGGTAGAGTTTTAGTAGTAAGGGATTACTGGCAAGGGAAAATGATTATGCTAGCATGTATTTTTCCATCAAAAACTGCTATTATGAAGCTTAAAAGACGTTTGGAAAAAATCTGCTTTCAGCAAGGAATATTAATTATGGGAGAAGACTTGAACTTGATTTGCAATAATAAGGATGTATCAGGGGACCTAGAAAGTAAAATGTAACAAAAGAGAATAAAATTATGAAGAAGTATTTGGTATGGAAGATGTGTATTTAGTGGAAGGAACTCTGACAGAATTTATATTGTATTCTTTAATTTACAATAGCTGTGTTAGGCTAAATAGAAACTGTTTCACAGGAGCATATGCATGTAATTGAAAACTTTGATAAACATCTAGTAACTGTTTTAGATCTTGCACCGATAAAAACTGCCATAAAGTTCAAGGGTAATGAAGTAAAAATGTGGCTCTAGCATTTTTTTTACTTACCTGTTAAAAAGAGAGGAATTTAAGGAATAGGAATTGGAAATGATACGAGAAATAGTAAGGTTAGACTTGATAGCAAGTGTTTCACAGGAGCCTGTGTATTTAATTGAAAATTTTGACAAACATAGTAATTGGTTCAGATAATACACAGACAAAAACTGCTATAAAATCGAGGGCAATGAAGTAAAAATGTGATACTGGCATTTTCCTACTTAGTTGTTAAAAAGAGAGGAATTTAAGGAATAGGTAGTGGAAATGATTTGATAAATTTTATGCAGGATATGCATTTCTTCAGAAAGGATAGCTAGTGAGTGGGATAAAATTAAAATGAAGTTTAAAACTGGGTAGAAATAAGAGAGAGAGAGATGAGAAAGAAATAATAGAAATTATTTAGAGGGGCTGACAAAGGTTGGCGTATTGCAGACTAAGGAGAATCTCACCGAACAAGAGCAGAAGCACCTGTAATATGCTGTAGGGAAAATAAGGGAGTATTTGGATAATCTGCATGGGTTTATAAAGACTGCAGCTAAGCAACTATTTTTGATAACTCCAAAGCCCAAAAAATCTTATACAACAACTTAGGCAACAAAAAGTATAAAGGGTTTTCCCCAAACATAGGGAGCATGTGACAAGAAAATAACCAGATATCATACAGAAGTATTAAAGTTGTTTCAAACAGTGTATGAAAAATTATATAAAGCAGAAGAATGTGAAAACCAAGAAAAGGCACAAGTGGAACTATTTATGGAAGACTTAATTTTGCAAAAATTAGAGGATCAGACTGAACAGTTAGTACCTAAGATAGGAAGTGATGCATAATCAGTCAACAGGGAATTCTTCAAGAATAAATGGTATTTATCTGGAACTTTATAAGATGGGAGGGAAGAGACTGATAAAGATCTTGAGGGTTTTGTTTAACAATATTTTAAAAGAAGAAGAAGTACCAGCATCTTCAAAGGAAGCTGTGGTGACTGTATTAACCAAAGAGGGCAAAACCACTTCAGACCCAGTTTTATACAGACTCGTTTCAATTTTAAACCATGATTGTAGTGTTTGTACTAGATAAGAGAATGGCAAATGTGTTCCTGTCACCCTTGTGTCATACCTTTATCACAGTTCATTGGATTGGTTGGCATTTAGCCTACAGAACACAAGCTTTCCCTTTTCATCACACTTGCTACTAGTGGAGTAGGGAGCCCACTTCATGAATGCCTAAGTTCAAGATGAGTAGAATCAACTAGAAAAGCATCTGTAGATTGGTATGATGAAGGTTGTGCTTCAAGCTTGCACGTACGGAAAGTACTAGACAGTGTCAAGCGTCCTGTTACATCAGAAATCAGGCAGTAATATGTTACCTAAGCAAACATGGAAGAACTCACTGCTGTCTTGTATCCCTGGGAAAGTGATTCATGAATAGTTAGAAGCTATGAGATGTTGCTTTTTCATTTTAACATTTAGTATCACAGCAGAAATAAAATTCTGGCAGACATTTTCAGATTTATATAGGAACTCCAGCATCATCTGGGCAGTATTTAAGTTGTTTTCTAGAAGTAGTCCACTCAGGAAGTTGACCTGCTCACAGTCTAGGAGATTGGAGTGCTCCTAATTATGTTTCTAAAAACAAATGATAATGTGGTAGAAGCGTTCTCCCTGGAAACAAGATAAGTTTCTATACTCATCTTCCTTGTTCCCCTCATTTATTTATATGTATTTATACTTTGTTGGCGATGTTAGTCTCACTGGACTAGCCTCTTTTCAGGAAAGAACCGAGGTGGTAGTTATACTACTAGGGGAAATTTGGCCATGGCATCAGGGAACGTCCCCTTCTCATCTCATATATGTTGAAACTTTGTTAGAAAGGCCAAGGCTTGTTTCTTATTATGCTCTTGTGGAACCGAATGATTTTTCTTCATGTCCTTTCAAACCTAACTTCTCCTGTGAAATTTCCATTCTGAGTGCTGAAGGCAATGCTACTGGAACAAGACGAGCTCCTCCTCCTGTGGTTGTGATTACTGTAGTAGTTATTGTTCACAAACTAGCTGTTTCCTGGGATATATCAAAGGTGTTAGAAGCTGCGAAAGAAGCCCTTCACTTGAACAAAGTGCAAGACCTATTAAAGTTTGTTAAACAATCTGTTTTTTTTATTTTTGTAAGTCTCTGGATTTTCGTTAACAACAAAAATAATTTCTTATTCCAAAGCTTCCAGTTTTCTGCTATGCCTTTGCAATGAATTCCTAGTACTTATAGGTGGACAATTTTTCTAACAAAAAATGATAAATCAGTGCTTGTAACGAGATGCACTCTGAAAGCAAATACAGTTCTACAATTCTATAAATATGTTTCTGCGCTTCTAACACTATGCATCCTTAAAAAGCTCAATAAAAAGCACAGGCACTGTGAATGTGTTAACCTCTTAGAAGTCTTTGTGATTGTCTTCTGGAAGAATAAAGAGCACAGCATGGCATGCATTTCCACATTTAGAGATGTATATCATCATATGCTGAAATGGTAGCTTGTGTTCTTAGACTGCAAGAGGAAAGATAAGCTGATATAATTAGCACTGGTATGTTTTTCCTCTAAACTGGTTGGTTGTTCTCTCAGTTTAGTAGTATAATATGTGAAATAGCAGTGACAATGGGAAAATAGGATTGGTTGAACGTGAACTGTGTTACTGACTTGTATTTTTGTACCAGTTATAGCTATATGTCATATTTAAAAAGATGTCCCCCTTCCCACATATTTCTGTTTCAGCGGTTCAGTTTATAAGCCTGATGAGCCATCCACTGACACCTAGAAATGAACCATCTCCCACACTTCCCAGCTAACTGGATCCTTTGACACTCTGTGGTCTGTCTGTCCTGTGCACTGAGATTCTTGAGCTAATGCTGCCTTGGAAACCTCCTGAAGTTTGCCAACATACCATACCACTTTAGACGAAAAAATCTGTTTACCTTACATGTATTACCTGGCTTAGTGCAGGCATGATGTAATATAGTTTTCTTCAAAGTGTAGACAGACATCTTTGGTAACACAGTAATTCTTTTAACAAGTTCTTATACAGTATAAACTTTCCTAAAACAGAATTCCCAAAGTAGCTTTTCAGTAAAGAATGCCCTCATGTGTTATACATCGCTCTCACATACTTTTTTTTCTTATTCTGACCCTGACAGCTCCTGTGTTGCACACATTGTTGAAGGAGTTCTATTAGGCTTCCCAAATGTCATTAATCTTTTGGCTTTAGTAAACAGGAATCCCTTATCATAATACAAGTCAATAAGGCCCTTCTTTCAGTGCTGTTGTTTTGAAAGTCATACTATAAGTGAGAACAATGACTGCAGTAGTGGTGCTGTGGTAGCGTTGTCGCCTCACAGTTAGACATTGCCCGTTCGATTCTCAGTTAGAGCGTCTTCTGTGTAGCGATATGCGTGAATGGGCGTTCCTTCGTTGAAGGTTGTGCGTTAGGCCCGGCAAGCCAGTACATAAAAATCTACTGCCAATCATTAGCGGACCGGAGTTCCGCTGTGGCGACCCCTAACCGGGAAAAGCCGAAAGACACAAACAAACTATAAGTGAGAACAATGAACAGTGACATACAGCAGTCAATTTGATTTCCTAATGCCTTTGCTTGGTGGATTTCATACAGGTGGTGCTATTATATTCTTAGTCACTGAAGTTTCTCCAGCAGGACAAAAATTAGAGCTGTGCATGTTCATTTTAATTTTGATGACAGCTTGGATTCCAGTGAGCCATAGGGGAGTCCCAAAGCTTTAGAGTTACCCATAGCATAAAATATTGTAGACAAAACAAAATGACGTGTAGCAGGGTATAATGAACAAACAGTTCAAGTAAAATGAGCATAGACAAGTCAAAGCATATGAAAATCAAAATATTACAGTGCAATGTGGTGATAAATGTGTATAGCGAACTGTAGGTAATGTAATTCCTACAAATACATTGCATAACAATATTAGGAATCTTTAAAATAATGCATTATATAATAGTGTGGTCTGCCTTTTATATCTGTCTTAATTGATGTGTAGAAATGTATATTCATTTACAGTGTATATTGAATATTTTGTAATAGAAACAAATTTACACTAGTCTACAGTATTTAACAAATATTTTGTATATCATATTACAGATTCGTGGTAAAGGACTTTTTCAGCAAAATATGTACATAAAATGCAATAAAAAAAGATTACAGACAACCAAGAAGCACAAAAATACTTAGTTTGGAGCACTTTGTGCTGGAAGTTGTATGAGACTTCCTCTCTCAGCCCTTAAATGAGGCAGCATCCCGCGAGAAAAACAGCTGCAATAGATTAACTAAAAATGTAAAAACAAAATAAAAATAAAGACTACACTACTGCTATGTAACCTTTGTCCATGTCTAATATCCCATCAACTGTATAGCATAAGTTACTGTTGCTGTATCCTTAGCTATAGGTGTTATATCCTGCCAAGGATACAACATTTAGCTAGTCTTCCAAAGCCTTTGGCTCCCTCCTTACACGCTCTCAGATTGCTTTCAGCACGAGACAGCGCTCCTCCTAGGCTTAAGTGGATTGTCATTGCTGGGCAGATTTGTACTGTTTGGGGAATTCCTTCCACACATTTTATTTTTTAAAAGAAAATTATACCTCGTCTGTTTAAGAATACCAACATTTAGTTACATCAGTTTAGGCTTAGTTAGGACACTTTTGTGTAAAGGAGTGCTGATTTTGTATTACTTTGTGTTTTTTATTGTTTTACTGTTTTTAGGGTGTGTGAGTGTTTTGGTACTTGTGTACATACTGTGACAACTTACCTAGTTACTGGCTCCTTCCAGCAGCACTAACCAGGGTTCAGGTTTCATTCACAACAGCAACATATGGATTACTTTATCTATACCTCTGCTCTTCCTTTCTCTGTACCTAAGAAAACAACTGCAAAGGAGCCCTTGCTTAAACAGTGGGCCCAGTCAGTGCCTCAGCATTTGGTGGGTGACTGTGCAGTGGCAAATTATTTCTCAGACCATTCACTTCTTTCTTCAGAACCCCCTGTTGTATTCCTTCAGACACAGTGGACTAGGGGTTAACCGCATCCTCTGCAGCTCTTCAGGTGCCCCCTATGGGCAAGGGAGAGTGACTTTCTTCAGTCATGGACGTTTCAGCCGGGGAGTGCATCCCATCCTATCCACATGAAGAGACCTGTTTCTCAGAATGAAGTTCATTCTTGAGTCAGTCTCCTTCTTAGGATATCCCTGGGAAGAAATAAAACCATTAATATTTATCGTCTTTTGACATTTTGTATGCTGATAAGGAAGAGTTCTACAGCAGCAGAGAGACAAAAGAGAGACTTTGGAGTGATTAAGTATAATTTTTCTGCATTTACTTGCTGCCTTTAACTAATTCCGCCTAAAACACAGATTTTTTAGAGTTTCTGTGATTTAAAAAGCTTGTTTCAGCTACATATTGTACTTATTTTACTGCCTGCACTTTAACAAAGTTATTTTTGTATTTAAATTACCTGTTTAACTGTTGTAGGTTACACACTCAAGTGTGATAGCCACTTCTGTGCATTTAAAGTGTTTTTTTTATTGTATCTGCTTTATTTTCTGAAAAAACAACAAAAAAAAATGTTTTCCCACCTTTCTAAGCTAGTATAGTCCAGTTTTCAAGTTAGTGCTGAATTCAGGGCTGTGTTACAAGTTTTTGTGTTTGCCCATACCTTACTTGGATTGAAGGAAGTTTATGTGCTCACCTGTGAGAGAGGGGAGCTTTGAGCAGCCTATCTGTCCCTGGAGGAGTGGTTTCTGTCCAGAAATTAGTAGTTTATTGGTCATTTTGGGCTAATTTCTATCTCTTATTTCCCTGCTATAAAACCCACATTTGTGAGGTTTTGCGTGCCGGGCAGCACCTGTTAGGTAGGGTATAACTATTCCCGGCTCCACAAAGTCTACTCTTCAATTTTTCCCTTGGAACTAGACAAACTTTCAACTTAAGCACTCAAACCATTCACTTCTGAGCCCGGCACTCAGTCAAAACTCATAGCAAGCACTAATAAACCTTAGCACTAGACCCCACTATACTGTGGAGAAGGACAAGGCTCTCTATTCGACCTTAACAGCCAGTCAGTAAAAAAGTTCACTGTACCTATCCAGGCATGTCCAAAGGGCAGTTTCAGGTGTACTCTCTGGTCCAACTGGTGAATCTGGGCATTTTGAGGCAATGTTACAACTGCCTCATGTACACAGACAACCCTCTCCACACTAATACATGCGAGAGATGCAATTATACAGCCAAACTGGAGGCTAAGCTCTCTCAACCCAAGACTGGACCAGACAGTCAAGAGGAGAAGGGAACTACTTGCATCACACCACCAGTCTCACATAGACCTATGAAACCAGCACCAGCAAAAAACACACATAAATACACGAAAACATACTCTGAGGCTCTAAATAAAAATCTGCAAAAGCAACAGAGACCTCCAAAGCAGACACCCAAGCAACCTCTACCCCCCAATACAAACCATGAAACACATACTTCACAAAACCAGTGTGCCACGCAGTCACAACCCTTAAGGCAAAATAACATACCTAACACACTAGTAATAGGTGACTCTATAGTCAGGCACACTGACGTCCCACTCACTAGGCTGAACAAGGAGAAGGTTACTGTTATCTGCCTGTCGGGTGCCAGGATCCGCTACATAACACAAGCACTCAGTTCACTCCAGAGCAAGTACAAATATGACTCTGTCATTGTCCATGTTGGTGTGAATGACCTGAGCCATGCCTCCCCTGGACTACATGAAAAGAGACAAGGAAGAGCTCTCTGATCACGTAGCCCAGGCCGGTATGACCCTGACCTTGAGTGGCATCCTGCCCTCAGCAAGAATAATAACATGGTATAAAGAAAAAATGTATCAGTTTCAACAATTGGCTAAGCTTCTGGTGTCATTCAAAGGGGGTCCAGTGTCTGTCAGCCTGGGATGACATGCTCGATAAGCCACGATGCTTTGCTAGAGACTGCTTGCACCTGTCCCCCTTAGGCTTTCAAATACTGGCCAAGGCTCTTGCCACCCCCATAGTGCTTTTTTTTAGCCAAGGCTCAAAAGACAAACCCACTGCCGTAAATAGTGCAAGTAATAGAAAACTGAGGGTAATGCAGCTCAATGCCACAAGTCTAAACCTCAAAATGCACACACTTGCGTCACTCCTTAGTATGGAAAAAATCGATATATGTGCAGTAACAGAAACCTGGTTTAAGGCACCAGAGAGCATCCCAGCACTACCAGGCTACAACTCATACCATACATTTTGGCCACAAAACCCAGACCGAAATACAGAAGGCAGAGGCGTATCCATATTCATCAAGGATACCCACACCTCCAGGTTAGTGGCACAGCACGATGCTTCAGAGATCATCCACGTGCAACTAACAACAGGCAAAACTACAATTCAAATTGTAGCTTGCTACAGATCACCCACCATGTCCCAAGACTGCCATTCCACATTTCTGGAAACACTGGGAAACATAAAGGTCCTACCAAACACCCTGATATTGGGTGATTTCAATTACCCAAACATTAACTGGGATCAGCTGGTCAACACCCCCCACCAGAGGTGACAACATGTTGGACCTGGTCATCACCAACATGGGTGACTGGTGTTCCACACCAGAGACCAACCCCTCGCTGGTTAGATCTGACTACAAACTAATCACTGTGGATATCCACATTCCGCCGCTGCCCCTGGTCAAAGAAACCACCATGAAAATCTTTTCAAAAGCAAACTTCACATTACTTAAGACCGAGGTGGAAAGTTTCAAAGCCCCCATGCAAAAGGATAGCACTGCCCAAGCTGCAAAATCTTTTACTAATGCACTCTACGGGCACCTACAAGAATGCATGGATCATGCTATCCAAAGCAAAACCAAGACTCACTCCTCCAAGAAAAGGAAACCAGTCTAGTGGACCCCTGCCATAAACAAGCTATACAATAGAAGGAGGAAACTAGTACAGAAGAGAGTAAAATCCCAAGAAAGTAAGACATCCCTGATCAGTATCAGCAAGAAACTACGATACCTCATAAAATCATCCAAGGCTAGCTTCGAAAGAAAAATTGCCAAGGACTCCAAAGATAACCACAAGGCATTATTTAGCTATGTCAAGAATCTAAGTGGCAATTCTCAGATCTACTCAGTTAATGCAGAATGGCACAAAATACACTGAATCGACTGATCTCACCAAAATCCTGTTCAGTGCAAACTTCACCCTCCTCTCACCCCCAAAAGGGTCCATAACCATACCAGAAGAATGTAGTGCCCCTGAAATCACAGACACTCAGGTTAAAACAGCCCTCTCCAAAACCAAAAACACAGCATCAATGGGACCGGACAGTCTCCCAGGCTGCGTCCAACTAGAGCTCAAAGATGAACTAACCCTTAACCTAAACACACTGTTCAAACTCAGCCTCTCCACAGGCTACGTGCCCATAGAGTGGCGCACAGCAACGGTTATTCCACTCCACAAAGTTGGAGCCACAACAGACCCTGGGAACTATAGTCCTATAAGCCTGACTAGCTTGGTCTGCAAGGCTATGGAGTGCATCATCATGGATCTCATTAACAGAGACACTGGGAACCTCCAAACACTGGACCCTACCCAGTTCAGCTTTGTTAAGGGCAGATCATGTCTCCCAAACCTGGTGGACTTCTTTGAGACAGTTACCAAGGCTATAGATGAGGGAAAGGTGGTCCACACAGCCTACCTAGACCTCGCAAAGGCCTTCAACACCATTCCCCATTCTGGTATTATAGACAAGCTCACCAGCCTGAACATAAACCCCTACATCACGAGATGGGTTGCCAACTGGCTCATGGACAGAACCCACATGGTAAGAGTTGCGAGAGCTAGGTCTGACTGTAAACCAGTTACAAGTAGCGTTCCCCAGGGCTCAGTCCTAGGACCCATCCTGTTCGGCATATACTTCTCAGAGGTACAGGCAAGCACAGGAGGTCTATGGCTGATCAGTTTCGCAGACGACTGCAAGCTAGGGGCTATAATTGATTCTCCGGCTGACACAGACATCCTCCAAAAGGGTCTCACTGAGACACATACCTGGTGTCAAAACCATGGCCTCAAGCTAAATGCCAAAAAGTGCATAATCATCCCCTTTGGAAAAAACAAAGTACCCACAAACTACCACATAGGTGGTAGCCCCCTAAATACGGAAGACATAATGAGGGATTTGGGGACCCAAGTAGATAGTAATCTCTCCTTTGATAATCACATTGCCAAAGTGGTTAGAAAATCCTTCTATGTGGCCCACCTAATCACAAAAGGGTTTGCATCCAGATCAAAAGAGGTCATTGTGCCCCTGTACGCATCACTCATCAGACCCATCATAGAGTACAATGCCCCATTTGGGATGTACCTTACAAGACACCTACAACAGCTGGAAAGACCACAGAAGTACCTCACCAAGAGGATCACTGGCCTCAAACAGATGCCCTTTGCAGCTCGACTGAAGAAACTCCAGCTGTACTCTATTGCATACCGCCTACTCAGAGGTGATCTCTGCCTGACATACAAGGCCATGTCCAACCCAGAATTGATGGACATGCTCCACCTAAAGAAAACCATATCCCCTCGAGCCACGCACTCTAGAGATCTAAACCTCACCACAACAATAAATAGGACGTGCTGGAGGGCTAGATTCCTGTCCCAGAGACTTCCCATGCTCTGGAACAAGATTCCAGTCTACATTAGGCAGAGCTCCTTACTAACACTCTTGAAGAGAAACCTTGATGAGTGGATGGGAAATAGAAAGTTTACCCTGGACAGAGGCACAAGGAACTAATCTAAGGGGGTGGCGAAAGCCAACACAATTCTGGCTAGGCTTATAAATGCCTTTGAGCAGATAGCCTAGTACCTATCTATGAACCTATGAACCTATAAGAGTTTATTAATTTGTCTAAAGGTTTATTGCAGGCTTTAAGACCTCTAGAGAATGAATGTAATTTTTTTATAGTAAAAATAAGCCATTTTCCTCAGGATAATGAAGAATCACTGATAGAACATGTTAGGAACAGAAATAGGGCATCATAATTTTTTTTTTTTTGCTCATATCTCAGATTCTGAGGAAAGTCTATGGTATATTTTGAGGAATGATCATTTTCTAAGTATGTCTAGAATGAATAATATATTTCACTGGGAACAAGCTGAAATTTCTGCATCTCTGCGCAAGTATTATGATATGTTACAAGTGGATGTACCACTACCTACTCCTGTTCATACATTGTTGCCAGCCTTGGAGAGGATATTTTTGATATTGCATACAATATGCCTAAGACTCATCCTTCAACCCCTAAAGGCAGACTTTATAAAGTTCCTCAGTCTTACAAGTACTCGTTTTCTCATCCCAGTTTAAACCAGCAGCTAATGATATTCTTGTCCGGCTGCTAACAAAAGTGGTTAATGCTAACTGTTTTCCTATGGATAAGGATGTGAATGTTTTTGACATGTTTGGGAAGAGATTTTTTTTCTTCTACATCCTTAGCCTAAAGGATTCTTAACTATGTGGCTCATAGGTTGAAATATATGATGGCTTGTTTTGAAAGTTTGAGGATCATTTCTGCCACCTTTCTAGCTTAAGAAGATATGTTATGTCTGAATTTTGTTAGTGCTGTTATTTCACTGGTAACTGAACATTTAAAAATTCTTGAGTGTATATGATTGTGCTGATTCTGTGTACAGCTACTGCTGCTATGATGAAGACTTATGCTTGGACGGGGTAATCAGAAGTTCTCTGAAGATGCTTCCTTTGAAACCTTGAATTCTCATATGGATAAGTAGGTTTGGTTTGGTCCTTCTGCTACCTAGCTATTCAAACAATTTGATGAAATAGGGAAGTTTGTTAAAGGGATTGCTAAGATTTTTCAGACCTCCATCTCAGAGACTACAAAATCCAGCAGCAACACTTTAGGAAAAAGAAAAATCTAACAAAAAGGAGGAAACCATCCAGAAAAAGGGACAGTCCATTCCTTCAGAATGACTACTATTGCATTATTCTTAGCCTTTCCCACTCTCTTCCTGCCATTCCTTCAAACGTGTCTCAGGGCCTAGTCTCCATCTTCCTATTTGGCATCATATATTATCATACAATTACATTTTAAAAGCTGTTCAGGAGGGTTACAAATGGCAGTGGAATAATCTTCCCCCTTTTTG
This sequence comes from Protopterus annectens, assembly GCF_019279795.1. NCBI lineage: Eukaryota > Metazoa > Chordata > Ceratodontiformes > Protopteridae > Protopterus > Protopterus annectens. The sequence goes on from NC_056741.1 coordinate 1,825,746,921, forward strand.
GAGATTCCCTCCATCATCTAAGCCATACTTGCCTATTTCCTTTAATCTTCAGGCAAATGCTTTCTCTGGGGTTAACAGACTAGTGACCTCAAAACAGTGTGGAAAAAGTTTTTATTCAAGGGTTTTTCTTGTGCCAAAGAAGGAGCTTTCTTGAAGAACAGTGCTCATCCTATCCTTTATTTACATGCCTGTGAAATGTTAGCATTGCAAGTTCTGTTACTTCTCATTTCATATTTGAGTTCTCTGGTTAAAAAAAGATTACAGACACTAGATTTGCAAGACGCTTATCACATTCCCATTGTCACGTTTCAGATTATATTAGCAGTTCTCTGCATTACCTTTTGGATTATCTGCTGCTCCAAGGTGTTAGCAAAGTGTCTAGCTCCTGTTAACAGACCATTACAGACTCCTTGACATTCGCATTCTTCCTTATTTAGATGAGTTACTTATTTCTTTAGAGTGGTTTTTTTTCTCAAGTATCAGAAGTCCCTTGCATGGTTATGAAATCTCACCTGACCTAGGTTTACAGATCAGCACACACAAAAAGGCTTTTCTTACTCCAGAAAAAAATTGAGCTGTTTCTGGAAATGTTCTTGAGTTTCTCCGATCAATTTCATACTATAGCCAGTGACTATCTCAAGTTATTAGGGTCCATCACTTCTATGATTCCTCTTCCAAGATTACACATGAGATAAATTCATTGGTGTTTAAAGAATGTTTAGCTCTGATATGCCTGTCCACTGGAATTTCCAGTTCCAGCACTGGGCTTTTGAAAAAAGAACCTCTTTGGTGGCAAGGACAGATTTTCTGAATTCAGGTCTTCACTTCTATGTCACATCCCCAGCTCATTCTGTAAAAACAGATACATCAAGTTTTGCTGGGGGGTGGGGGTTGCTGTATCACTGTATCACTGAAGGATAAAGCTGCGGGGTCTTTGGAAAAAAACTACACAGATCAAAGCACATAAATGTGAAAAAGGTGTTAGCTAGGATCCATGTTAAAAAAATCTCTTTGCTATCTGTGATCCCCAGGATCTTTACTGGTGTTTACAGACAATACCACTGCGATGGCATATATAAAAAGAAAATGGGGGACAGCAGGTTGTACCCATTACACAAGCTGGCTGTGGTAGCTTGAGAGGTTGCTCTGCAGCACTTATTTAACCTCCAAGATTCCTACACTCTTGTCAGTTCCAAATGTAGCAGCAGACAATCAGAGCAGGCCCAGGACAGACCCTGATAAATGTAACAACTCAAGTAAATCCGTTTGTCTCCTTTCAAAATTGACAACTCCGCAAATTCTATTCTATGATTCATTGCATGCAGGCATGGAAAATCAATACTTTTTCATTTCCTTGAATGGGAATGTACATCTGTGCCTTTACTCTTGTTCCACTTATATAGAAAGGCATTCTAAAGATTAAGAAAAATCTTTGAAGGTCATTGTGGTGACTGCCTTATGGCCTAAGCAACAGTGGCTCTCCCTTTTCATGGAATTGGCAAGAGCAATTGCCACAAGCTTCTTTGCAGATAGGAATCTACTCCCACAAGACAAGGGGGAGTTTGATACTCCCCAGTCTGAAAGAAATGCAACCAACTGCTTGGATGATTTTATTTTAATTCCTTTTAGGCACCTTTTTATATGGAGACATACAGCAGGTATTGAAGGAGGCAAAAAAGCCTGCTATTAGGAAATCTTATATTGCTAGATACAAAAGGTTTTACTAGCAGGTGGGCACACTAATAACCAAGGCCCTTTCAGAGATTCTGTAGCAGCAGTCCTTAAATATTTGTGTGAATTACTCTCCTCTGGCCTTTCTTACTATTCTGTTAAAGTTTAGTCTCTCGTACATTTCAGCATTTCTGTCCATAGATCCTCTTTCTTCACTGACTGTGGTCAAGCTGTTCATGAAATGAGTTTTGCACTTAAGACCACCTAGGAAACAGGTAGCACCTTGTCGGGATCTTAAATTTGTGGTGGAAAACTTAACTGCGTTTCCCTTTGAACCAACTCATCAAAATGATTTACAGTTCATTACTTGGAAGACTGTTTTGCTCAAAGCTATGACATCTGAAAGAAGAGTATCTGAGTTGCAAGCTATTTTGGTGTATGAACCCTATTAGATTTTCCATGGTGATAGTGTTACTTCATGAACAAATCCCTCATTCATGCCAGAAGTTGTTTCAGAGTTTACTTTGTGTCAGTCCATCAATCTTTCTATATTTGAGATTCTTCAAGTTGTGCACTTGCACAGGCAACTCCAGTGTTATTCTGACAGAACTAAATCCTTTAGGAAAACTGAACAGCTGTTTATTTCCTATGGGGGGGGGGGTAGGCAACCCATGTCAAAGCAGACTTTATTATGATGATGATTGTACCTTGCTATTTCTTTTTTTTTTTATTCTCACTGTGGTAAACTAATTCTAGGCAAAATCAAGGCACTTTATACTACAAACTTGCCTTCTTCGATGGCTTTGTTTGTTTGTTTATTTGGTTACCGGGGTAGTGCACTGATCAGTATTGACTGATTTCAGGCTCAACCTGGGATTGGAAAGAGGTGGGCTCTAGAAGCTTTATAGAGGCAGGTAATTGGTCCACTGTATATACTTTTACAAACCATTATCTACTTCTTCTTTCGGCTTTTCCCAGTTAGGGGTCACCAAAGTGGATCACGTGTCCGCTGATGATTGGCAGTGGAGTTTTACAGTGTCGAGTTGCCAGCCCAGCGCCCAACCTTCCACAGAAGGCACACACATGCACGCACTCATGCCTGTGGCCAAGTTGGAGTGTCCAATCCACCTACAGCATGTCTTTGGGATGTGGGAGGAAACTGGAGCACCTGGAGGAAACCCACGCAACCACAGGAAGGACATGCAGACTCCACACAGAAGGCACCCCAGCCGAGAATCGAACCAGAGAACCTCTTGCTGTGAGGCAGCAATGCTAACCGCTGCACCACCGTGGCTGCCCACTTTTACAAACCATTATAAACTGGGTTAATTTTCCAGGACCAGAATAAGCTTTGTTATGACCATTCTCATTCTGACTCATTCCCTGGATGTGTAAGCTGTGGTAATCTACCCACATATTTAAGGAGACTCGATATGATGAACTATTTAGGAGTATGGATTTTAAGTCTTCTGTTTTGGTAGGTAAGGATATGTGGGAAGAGACTAGAACAGAAGATAATATTATGGGCGGCGCAGTGGTGCAGTGGTTAACATTGTCACCTCACAGCAAGAGGTTCTCCAGTGTGATTCTCGGCTGGGGTGCCTTCTGTGTGGAGTTTGCATGTTCTCCCTGTGTTCGTGTGGGTTTCCTCCGGGTACTCTGGTTTCCTCCCACATTCCAAAGACATGTATCTGGAGCATTTCTCCCCGGGCCTCCGCTGAAAACAGGCTCTGTGGAACCTAGTCGGACTTTCCCGGTCAACAAATGATAAATAAATAAATAAAATAAATAAAAAAAAAAATACAAAAACTGAGAAACTGGAAGCTGTTGTTTATGAACATGGAGAGTAAGATACAAACCGTGAAAATGTTTTTTTTCACTTTAGTTTGATACAATGCTCAGGCATTTTTTTATCATTCAAGAGGATTGTGGACAATAATAAAGAGTTGAAGGAATTTATCTGGGAGAGCAATAGTTAAGTGGGATAAGTAGATTCCTCCAACAGAGCAAGGTGGTTTAGGATTAGCTGATTTGAAGGGATGTTTTTGAGCCACACAAGGCTCATATAAAATGCAAGCAGAAAGTTATAATTCATAGTGGAAAGGGATGATGATGATGATGAAGCAGGAGAAATTCAAGATAAAAGGAGAGAATGTTAAAAAGGGATAATTACTGGGGTATATAAAATAATGCATGATAACTATAGGAATCAATCAGAGGAGGCTACAAAAGATTGGTGTGGAAGACTGGATAATGGGTATAACTAAGGAATTTAACTCTTGAGCTGGGACACAGGATCTGAATTGCCTAGTCATACTAATACCTTTTTAAGTTTAATTCTGGTTGTTGTCAAAGAAAACAATTACTAGAAAATGGAAATCAAAGTCTAAATCAACTGTAGTTGCAGTATTGAATATTGTAATAGAGATAAAAGAACCCTCTAGCCTGGCAAATTAAAACAGATTCCTGGGTGCTAGACATTTCCAGATGCTATATAGTTCTATTTTCCCATCCTCCAAAACAGAAGAAATCGATTCCTGATGTCCCACACAATCAGCAAGAACTTGCAGTAGCAGAAATTTCAAAGATAGTAGAAAAAAAGTTATCCAACCAGTCCCCAAAGACCAAGAGTTTATTCAAGGTTCTTTTTAGTTCCAAAGAAAACGGGGGACCTCATCTATTTTGGACCAGAGTCATTTAAATCAGTTTGTGAAACAGACAAAATTCTGGATGGTCACAATTCAATCCATTTTGCCTGTTCTGTGGACAAATGCCTGGATGTGCTCGATAGATCTCAAGGATGCACAGTTATCACATAACGATAGATAGGCCCTCGAGGAGATTTCTCTGTTTCAGGCTGGCAGCTAGTCATTATCAGTTCAGGGTGCTGCACTTTGATCTCACCACAGACCTCAGAATGTTCACCTAGATGATGGCAGTAGTAGCAGCACAGCTCTGCCTGCTAGAGATCCTGGTATTCCCATATTTAGACGATTGGCTTCTAACATCTACCTCAAATCTAACATTGTGTCAACACAGAGACCACTTATTCTGGTTGCATCAGGAACTGGGTGCTACCATACTCACTCCAATTCAAACTATAGAATTTATCGGATGCCACCCGGATAACAGTTTCTCAAATAGTCAGTTCCTCCTAGCATGGAGCTTTCTATCCAACTAACAGCTTCAACTCTCATAAGGCATTATTCTCCCCCAGCCATACTAATACTTCAGTTACTAGGATTAATGGTTGCGACCATTCTGTTGGTTTTCTTGGTGAGTTATCACATGAACGTTCTTCAGTGGACCTTAGTGGTGTAATGGTCATAGGCTCAAATTCTCTTCATTCAAAGATAAGAATCACTCCAACTTGCAGAAACCAAGAATCTTGGTGGATATGATCCCTATCCTTGACACAAGAGCTTCCCTTCATGAGGGATCCCCTGCATAAGTAGTGACGACTGAAGCTTTCCTCCTGAGGTGGGAGTGTACTTTGAGGGAAACACTGTCATAGGTTCATAGGATGATACTAGGCTATTAGCCTGGAGGCCTTTATAAGCCTAGCCAAGAATTTGGCCAATGTTCCCTCAAAGTCAACAACTGTCCAAGGCTTCTAGTTGCAGACAGAAGCAAAATTCCACACCAATATTCTGAAGATGAGAGCAGTCCTCTTAGCATTGCAGGCCTTCCAGGATGCTCTCCCCAGAGATGTGATAGCTGTTTAGACAGACAATATGTCAGTAGTCTGGTATCTAAACAAACAGGGCAGAACATGCTCTTACCCATTATGTTAAGAAGTCATGAGGGTATGAAAGTGGGCAATGTTTTCACAATGTTTTCTCGTAGCAACACACATCCCAGGAAATTCCAGTGTTTTGGTGGACAAATTGAGCAGATGTATCCTGATTCCTCACAAATGGTCCCTGAACTCAACAGTGGCTGCAGAGATAGCAAGGTTGCCCTCAGAGACTGAATGTGATCTTTTTGCCTCCTATCACAATAACAAGTACAGCAGCTATTTTGCCCTAGTTCCTCCACAGGGACAGTCACAGAGGGACGAGCTTGTCCATCATTAGCCAAGGGTCTCCTCTGTGCTTTCTCCCCTTCCATTGATGAACAAATTCATACAGAAAGCAAGGATATGAAGGCCAGGGTAATCCTCATAGCCCCCTTTTGGCCTTGACAAACATGGTTTCCTTTCCTATAGTTTCTACTAGTCCATCCAACCTGAGTGCTAGGCCACTTTGCAGACCTCCCCTCTCACTCATCCAGATTGCCTCCTCTGGATCAGAAATCCATGAAGCTAGTCATGTTTCCTCTAGTTTTAGCATTAGCTAGAGATACCAGGCTTTCCCCTTCAGTAGTGCGCATTCTCATGGCTTCCCAGAAAAACTCTACTACCAAGGGTTATCATAGCAAGTAGAACTTTTCTATCTGGGCATTTTCTAAAGATCTAGACTCATTCTTAGCTGCAGTTCCAACTATTTTGCAGTTTCTTTCAGAGTTATTTCAGGCTGGTTCCAGCTATTCCACGATCAAGGTACAGTTAGCTGACATTTTCAGTTTCCATGTAGGCTTAGAAAATTCCTGCATAGCCTCCTTAAAAATATCAAAAGGTTTCTTAAAGGATCTTTTCTTCTTAGGCCACCTGTGATACCCATTGGTTCCCTTGGACATTACCATTATGTTACATGCATTGACTGAGTCATCCTTTGAACCTGGAGCATCAGCAGACATCATATATCTCACACGGAAAACTATCTTTCTAGTGGCAGTTAACTTCAGCCAGAAGGATTTCTGAATTACAAACCCTTTCTTCTAAACCACCCTGTCTGGGCTTCACAAGGATAGAGTTTCTTTAGGAGCCAGTGCTTCTTTTCAACCAAAGGTGGTATCTAATTCTACTGTAAACCAATCTAATCATTTACCAGTTTTCTTTCCAAAATTTTCTAATAAAGGTGAATACATGTTTCATATCTGGGCATGCATCATCAAATGCGATTCTGCCTTCACAGGATACACCATTCAGATAATTGGACCAATTGTTTGTTGCTTTCTGAAAACAAAAAATAGGGAAGTCCGTTTCCAAAGTTGCATTGTCCTTATGGCTATCAGACTGTTTTTCACATATATATATATATATATATATATATATATATATATATATATATATACATACACATACACACTTGCTTTTGGAATCTAAACCAAAAGCACATTCAACCAGAGTGGTGGCTTTGTCTACAGCATTTGCAAGCTGACTTCATATTGATGATATCTGCACAGCAGCTTCTTGGATCTATAGTTCCCACCTTTATTTCCCATTACAAATTGGATGAACAGTCCAGATCCTGTTCATCCTTTGGCTCCACCATTCTCAGGAATATCCTTCCATGAGTATCCCAGGCCTTAGTGCTTGGGAATCTGTCCCACATTTGAATCAGACAAAAATAGATAACATTGGATATGAAAGTTATGTACTTACCATAACGATAGATCCATGTCTGTTTTTCATCTGGTTCAACATCCCACCTACCAAACCCCTCTGGACTGTCATTTGTATTGCTGAGGAGTAGGTTAGGATTAACTAGGCATCTCTTAAAATTATAAAGCAAAAACACAACGATAAACAAAAAAAACAAAAAAGATACCACTGGATGATCCTAAAACGTTTTATTCCACTTGGATTTAGCACTTTCAACCTTCCACAGAGGCCTTCATCAGAATAAACTATGCAAATTGCTAGAATCTAATCTAGTAACATTCAAAAAATTCTACCCAGTCTCATCCATCCTGTAATAATTATTCAATAATACCAACTAAGCCCTAATAGTAAAAACATGTGTTTCTAAAAACAACATTCTTTACAAAACACATTACTGTAAAAAAAAAAAAAAACATTATTATAAACCATTATTTGCATTTATCATAGTAAAATTTTCTATGCAAAACAACTTTATAATTCACAGCACTTATTCAGCCCCGGTGCATTGTAGGCATTAAAAAACACTTGCCACTTAAATTCTCTGTACCCAATTCCCCTTCTCTAACCCCACTAAAATCATTGGGCACATGGTCTAGGACAGTAAAATAAAACTTCTTACAATTTCTACACAACGTGGTGTGCTTAAACAATGCATTGTTAGTGTTTTTATTTTTTTATAGCATATACATGTTCATACATTCTTTTTCTCAACTGTCTGTTGGCCTTACCTATATAGAATGAAGTACATGCTGAACACTTAGCTAAATACACCACAGAGATTGAACCACAATTAAATACACTAGGTACCTGTCAAATTTTACTATGAAAAATTACTTCAAAGTATGGACCCTCTGCTATGTAACAAAAACATTTCAATTTAAACACCTAAAGGTGCCCCTTGTTTTCACCTCACCCCCTTGTGGTCCTTTTCTAACCATTCTTTGAAATTCTATGCTCTTTTATTAATAAAAAGAAGGGATGGGCCCAATAGGGACTTTAAACCCCAATTGGCTTCCATATAATTCCCTTAATGGCACTACTATCTGTAGTAAACACCAAGGGCATGGATATAGACCAATCTTGTGAACGATGCAAAACAGTATCATCAACAATGTCGTCCATTCTACCATTCAACACATCCTTCACTACCCTTGATGGATATCCCCTGTGTTTAAACCTCTTATGTAAATCCTCAACCAAATTGTCTAATGCTGTAATGTCAGTAGTTAACCTTTTTAATCTAACTAACTAACTCTTAATAATGTTGTGTTTAACATAGGTAGGATGGATACTAGAATAATGTAATAAAGTATTGCTGCCACATTTTTGTAGCTAATAATGGAAGCCGGATTACAATTGTCAACTTGTTTAAATACTTCTAAATCCAAAAAACAAATGCTTGACCTATTACACATACATGAAAAACTCAAACTTGTACTTTTGTTCATCTCAACAAAATTATTCAAATCAACTTCACTTCCTCTCCAAACAAAATAAAAAAATCTATGAAATGAAAATATAAAAACACCTTTCCTCTATCCTGCAACTTTGACAAAATATATGTTTTCCAATAGGCCATAATATGATTAGCATAGTTGGGGGCCATCCTTGCCCCCATGGCCACACCCCACATTTGCAAAAAATGTTTTCCTTCAAAAATAAAAAAATTGTTAGTAAGAATATCTATACACTGAATCAGGAATTTACATTACCCTACTTCAAATTCTTCATTGTGGATAACAAATTCTTCATTGTGGATAAGCATTTGGTTTACGCATTCCAGGCCCGCATCGTGTGGGGTTGAGGTATACAGTGACTTAGCATCCATCGTAACCAAGAAGTCATCCGGCTCCACAATTTTATCCTTAATTTTAGTTAAAAAAAAAATCACGAGCCCCTAATAAATGACTTACATTGTTGAACAAGCTTTAATAACGCTCTATCAACCTTTGAAAGTGGTTCTATTTTGGATGCTGGTGCTGAAACAATGGGTCTAGGGGGGGGTTGTTTTCATCCTTGTGCACCTTAGGTTTTTTTTTCCTTTGGCTTTGATAACTGAAAATACACTAACATAGATGCAGAAATCACATCTTCAATCAAACTTTCATTTAGCCACAAATCTATATACTTATAAGCCTTAGAAATCTCACTTTTTTGTAAAACATGTCATCCATGAGCAAAAATCACATACCCTCAATATAATCATTTTTATTAACACTACCATCGCTCCCCCTTTGTCTGCCTTCATCACCCTTACGGAGACATAATCTTTTATTGACATGAAACATTGTCTTTCCTCATTTGTTAAATTATAATACTTGTTTGCACTCTTTTTATTTAACAAGTCCCTTATTTCTGCTTCACACATCTCCTTGAAGGCCTTAATAGTTGGATGCAAAGGAGGATTATAAACACTCGGAACAACAAAGTCACTTTTAAATTCCATTTTGTTATTACCAAACAGAAGTCTAAGATTCAATTTCCGAGTATATCCCTTTAAATCCATTAAAGTCTAAAACAAATTAGACCTGCTTGAAGGTATAAAAGAGAAATCCCTACTTAAAACTGTAGTTTCTCTTTCTGTATACAGTCTGTTGGATAGATTGTAAATTTTAAACAACAATGGTGTTACCTTGTGGCTGAGTATGTCCACTTCTCCATCTTTTTCTGTTTCTGAAACAGTGGATAAGGAGCTTTGTTGTTTGATGATGTTCTTCGTGTTTCACTGTTGCAGTCATAACTGTAGGGTGTTCCTGCTGGCAGGCAGCCCGAGGTCGGCCAGAATCACAAAGTCTGGGTCCGGCGTCGGCTGTACAAGCTAGTACCCTGACGTCAGTATGCTCTGGTACATAGCCTTCAGCCGATGCCATCTTTTCCAGTCTTTCTTGCCGTGCGGTGGAAAGCAGCTCGCAAGTCATTGGTTGGCGATTTTCGAACAGCATATTTGATTGTTGTCGGTCCGAAGTTCTTACTTCTCTTCTCAAAGCTAAGTACCCCGTTGGGGAATCTTTTTCTTGTTCCTCCGATGTCAGAAAAAGTTAATAATTGTATAGCGTGTGGAAAACAGATACCTCATAAAGATTTCCACTCTTACTGTCTACCTTGCTTAGGCCCTGACCACGACGTTTCTTGTTGTCGGTTCTGTGCCAGGTTCAATTCTCGCACTATTAAGCGTCGGTACGACTGGGCTTTAAATTACTTTGGCAGACGCTTCAATTATAGAATGTCGTTGGATACTTCCGGAATTCAAAAGAAGTGCAAAGACAAGGACAGGCCTCCGAGGTCCAAACCAGATTCGTTGCAGCTGGAGCCAGCGTCCGGTTCGGCTGTCATCAGTGAGGCGCTTTTGCAGCCCCTGTCGTCCGCCACTTCTGAACCGATGGCCGTTACGGACTCCCATGGGGAGCCGTCAAGGCCTATTGTTTTATCTGCTGCAGGCCCTTCGGACGTCGCTCCCTCAGATGGGTCCGGAACCGCTGTGCAGGTACCGGCTTCTGAGGGGGTATTCAGGCCTACTCACATCACTATATCAAAGACAAAGGCAAAGTCTAGGACTCCAGTTAAGCCTAAAGTTTCTGCTCAAGTTACTTCTGAATCTACTCCCAAGACACAGAAGCAATTGCTAAGGATGGCTGAAGATTTGCTTACAATGATTAGGGGTTCTCACCCCCCTCCAGAGAAAAGGCCTCGACAGGATGTTCCTTTGGATTCCTCTGACCAGGCTTCTGTATCTTCTGTTTCTTCCTCTGATCAGGAATATTCTTTTCCTCCTTATGAGGATTCGGATGCTGAGGATTCCTTGCCCTCTGCTTCTCCGCCTGAGGATTTTTCTTTTGGGGAGACCTTACATGAGATGAGGGAACATTTTCATTGGGAAGGTCAGGATTATTCTGCTTCCAAGAAGAGGCTTAGGGAATTCCTTTTTCTTCCCCAACACAGGCCTTTAGCTATTCCTCCTGTTCTTGATATTGTGGATGATGCCTTTTCTGAGGCTAATTTGAATCCTGATTCCATGCCCCCTGCTCCTTCTAAGCCTGATAGATTTTACAGGGTCCCTGATTCTCATTTATTCTTATTTAAGAACCCTTCTGCAGATCCTGAAACTATTTCTCAGGGTTCTAAGGCTGCTAAGGTTGCTTCATCCAAAAATCCTATTCCCTCCGAGAATGATTCTCGTGCCCTAGACAGGTGGGGTAAAAAGGTATATACTTCTGCTACCCTTTCTATTAGGGCTTTAAATTGCCAGTTTCATATGTTTAAGTATCAGCATTTCTTTTGTCTGTTTTGAAGCAAAAGCTTGCTACCTTTCCAGCATGTGCAGAGGATAAGGAATTACAGGATGTATTGCATGCAACTGAACAAGTGAACAAGCATAGTTTACATTGTGGTTTTGATGCTTTGGAAGCTTCTTGCATGGCCGCAGCCTCTGGTACTGTTATTAGGAGACATGCCTGGCTTTGTGAACAAAGTTTGCCGGAACAGGTTAAGGCTAAGCTTTTAGATGCCCCTGTTCAGCATGATGTTTTATTTGGATCTAAGGCTGAGGAGGTTATTAAAAAGATGGAAGAAAAGGCAAAATCTATGCAGACTGTGAAAGATTTCTTACAAGTTCAGCCTCCTAGATTTTCCAGGAATTGGCCCTCCAAAAATTGGTCCTTTCCCACGTCTGACAGGCCTCAAAGGGGAAGATATAGACGCTCCAGAGGTCGTAGTCAAGCTCAGGCCTCATACAGATCCAGACAATGGACTGCTTCTTCACCTAGAAGGGGAGAAGACAGATCCCAATCTCAAAGGAAACAGACTCAATGACTCTCTCGGTTGGGCTACAGGACCTCCTTACCTGGATGCCCCTCTCAGAGGAAAGCTTTCTCTTTTTTACAGAAATTGGGCTTATATTACCCAGGACAAATGGGTATTGGACGTGATTTTAAGAGGCTACAAGTTCCATTTTCATACTCTGCCAAGAGTTATCGGTTGGCCGGATCTGCCAAAACATCAATGGTCAGAGGCCTTAAATCAAGTGGATGCTCTACTGGCCATGAGAGCCACAGAGCCTGTTCCTCTCTCAGAAATGGGAAAAGGCTTTTACTCAAGACTGTTTCTGGTTCCAAGAAAACAAAACTCATGGAGACCTATTCTGGACCTTTCAGTGTTAAACACCTTTTTGGAAATTCCAAAATTCAAGATGCTTACTCTGCAACAACCGATTCCAGTGCTCTCCCAGGAAGGTTGGATGGTGACATTGGACCTAAAGGAGGCCTACTTACACATTCCCATCAGGCAGGAACACAGGAAATTCCTCAGATTCAAGGCAGGCTCGAGGCACTTTCAATTCTCTGTACTGCCCTTTGGTTTATCTACTGCGCCCAGGGTTTTCACCAAGTGCCTGGCCCCAGTAGTGGCTTATTGCAGACTTCAGGGGATTCAGATTTACCCCTATTTGGACGACTGCCTTATCCAGGCAGACAGCAAGGATCTTTTACTTCATCTGGATTTTGTTCAACGTCTTCTCCTCCTCCTGGGATTCTCAGTGAACATAAAAAAGTCACAGTTGATCCCTTCTCAACAAATGATATTTTTGGGAGCTCTCCTGAATACAACCTTACAAAGGGCCTTCCTCACTCCAGAAAAACAAATACAGCTGGCTTCAATTTTCAAGACCTTGGCAACTTTAACTCAGCTCGCTGCAAGGAAATTCCTGCAGGCACTGGGCTACATGGCTTCATGCATTCTGTTAATCTCAAATGCAAGGCTTCATATGAGAAAGCTGCAATGGTATCTGAAAAGTGTATGGTCACAGCATTACCACGATCTGGACACTATGATTCCTCTGATCCCCTGCCTCCAGAAGGAGTTCCTTTGGTGGTCCAGGGTGTGTGCTTTAAACGAAGGAAAGCCTTTTCGTCTACCTCAACCCTCTCAAATCATAACCACGGATGCCTCGGATTATGCTTGGGGAGCACATTTTCTAAACAATTGCCAGCAGGGAACCTGGACAAAGAACCATCTTCACTGGCACATCAATCTGAAGAAAATGTTGGCAGTTCAAAATGCTCTTCTAGCCTTCAAGAACCTTTTGCAACCAGGGCCTCTTCTAATTGCGGACAACACCACAGTCATGTGGTACATAAACAAGCAGGGGGGCTCTCATTCATACCCCCTTTGCAGACTAGCTATGGCTTTATGGGACACAGCTCTAAGTCTGAATCTGCATCTTCAGGCTCAATTCATTTCAGGAAAGCAGAATCTGTTAGCAGACAGCCTAAGCAGAAACATTTCGGATCCTCACGAATGGATGCTAGACACCAACTTATTCAACAGGATAACTGCAGTTTGGGGGTGTCCCCAGATAGATCTGTTTGCATCCCATCTCAATCATCAGCTACCTCTCTTTTGCACCAGGTCCTTCCACAAAACAGCTTGGAAAGTGGATGCCCTGACATTCAGTTGGAGGAACCTTTCGGGATATGCCTTCCCTCCTCTTCCTCTTCTTCCTCGGGTATTACTGAAGATAAAACAGGACAAGCCCAAGTTCATCATCTTGATTGCTCCAAATTGGCCTCGTCAGTTTTGGTATCCAACTTTACAGCATCTGTTCTTGGAACCTCCTTGGATCCTTCCTCTGTACCCTTCTCTTCTGTCCCAGCATCAGGGTCAGATGCTACACCCTCATCTCAAGACCCTTTGCCTGGCAGCTTGGCTCTTCAAGGGAATTTGATTTCTTCCAAGCTCCCCAAACAAGTTTTGGATGTTCTTCTAGAAGCTAGACAGCCTAGCTCTAGGAAATCCTATGCCTCTAAATGGAAAAGATTTTGTATTTGGATGCAGGACCGAGGCTCTAACCCTTTTGTGCCTGATCTCTCGTCTATTTTGCTTTACCTTTCAGATCTTTTGTCCAAAGGCCTTTCCTTTTCTTCCATTAAGATTCATGCTTCGGCTATTTCTGCTCATTTCAATACTGATCCTCCTGTTTTTTCTCATCCATTGGTGAGACAATTCTTGAGAGGAGCTAAGAATTTGAGGCCTCCTAGGACCCCTCCTGTCCCTGCCTGGGATCTTAACTATGTTTTGGAAAAACTCACTTTGCCTCCTTTTGAGCCTGCTGCGGCTTCGGATATTAAGTTTTTATCCTGGAAGACAGTTCTTTTGTTAGCATTAACTTCTGCCAGAAGGGTTTCAGAGTTGCAAGCTCTCATGGCTGTGGAACCATACCTAATTTTCCATCAAGACAGAGTATCCTTGAGGACCAATCCTACTTTCATGCCTAAGGTGATTTCGAAAGTTGCTTTGAATCAGACAATTCACCTTCCTACCTTCTTTCCTAATCCTCAAAATAAAGGGGAAAGGATTTTGCATTCATTGGACATGCACAGACAGTTACGATTTTACTTGGACAAGACTAAAGAGTTCAGAAAATCAAACCAATTGTTTGTTTCTTTTGCCTCCAGTTCTCTTGGAAAGGCTATTTCCAAACAAACTATTTCTAAATGGATTGCTTATGGAATAAGATTTTGTTACACTCATCATGGGAAACAGTTTCCAGGTGCTGTGAGAAGTCATTCTACTAGAGCAGCTGCCACTTCTACAGCTTTTCTCAGAGGAATTCCTACCAAGGATATCTTGGAAGCTGCCACTTGGAGTTCTGTGCATACCTTTTCCAAGCACTACAATCTCCCTTTGTATTCTAAGACCAGGGCAGGTTTTGCCTCTGCTGTTTTGCAGGGCCTTCTTGCTGCCCCTTCTTCCATCTAAGCCTCCTCCCTTTCTCCACTGCTTTGGGATTCCACCCTACAGTTATGACTGCAACAGTGAAACACGAAGAACATAGTACAGTTGTGTACACCTACCATAAATGTAGATGTTCGAGTGTCTTCACTGTTGCAGTCGGTGTTTCCCTCCCTCCTATCTCCTCTTTTTTCTCTTTTATGGTGTATTTGTGTTTCCTTGTTGGACTCATTTTTGGTTTATTGGGGATTTCTGACATCTGGGGCAAGAAAGGCTGGAGAAGATGGCGTCGGCTGAGGGCTATGTACCAGAGCGTACTGACGTCAGGGTACTAGCTTGTACAGCCGACGCCGGACCCAGACTTTGTGATTCTGGCCGACCTCGGGCTGCCTGCCGGCAGGAACACCCTACAGTTATGACTGCAACAGTGAAGACACTCGAACATCTACATTTATGGTAGGTGTACACAACTGTACTTTCCTGCTACCCTCACCCAGGTGCAATTCAAAGGTCCATTGTTGTTCTGCACCTGTGGAACTTGATTTTCTGCTGCCACTGGTGTCTGATTGTGATCTCCCTGCAAGTGATAATTTTGCTTCCCCCTCCTTTCCTCCAGTCGTTTTGAATGAAGAGGAGATAAAAAAAAACTTTTTTCTTTGTAGAACATGTTCCACCCAGCGCATTGTTGCCAACTACACACTGCTCCATCTGTGTGATGACATCACTCATTTGCAAGCTCTCCTGGTTTCTCTCAAAATATTTAAGTGGACTGTTTTCTTTCTCATAACAGGCACGATCTCTGGCAATCTTTTTTTCTTTCTTTTTTTTATGAAGAGGTTCATTTAGTTTGTTAACTTTATAGTGAATCTTGTCAAGAGTGTCAGTGATTTCTTTAGGAGAGGCTGCTAAAGAAAGTTTGCCTTAAAGACCGCTGATCCATTTATTAAGTTTAGCCTCTTCCTGTAGCTGATGTGCCTTCAACAATTTTAAAAAAGCGATCCCCGCAGTTTCACATATCTCATTCCACTTCTCTTGGAATGAAATACCAAAATGTCCGCTGGGCTTATTGGCAACCCTCAAACCTTTAGGTACTCTTCTGACCTCAAGACAAAAGTCAAAAAAAGCAATGTCCCATTGGACTCATTTATGTTTGATTACTGATGCTTCTAAATCTTTAAACAGACAGTTTTTGTTTAAATAAAGTTTAGGTACATTAATCGACACTGGATAGCAATCAACAACATCTCTTACATTGACAACCAGTGCTGTCATAATATCATGAACAACATTTTTCCAACCAGGATTCTCTTCCAATGATGTATTTGCCAGTTCTATAAGTTCGTTATTGCTGTCAGAGTGGTGCATTCCCATAGGGTTACTGTATACACTCCCTTCCAAAAGATTCTCCTTCGTGGTGTCTTCTTGAGGCATGATAGTAGAAAATACGCAAACAGATATAACAATAACTATACAAATGCCTCAAAAAGTAGTGCAACCAAACAATAATAAAGCCAAAACACTACAATAAAGAAAAAAGACACCACTGGATGATCCTAACATGTTTTATTCCACTTGGATTTAGCGCTTTCGACCTTCCACAGAGGCCTTCATCAGAATAAACTTTGCTAATTAGGTTCATAGGTTCATACTAGGCTATCTGCCCGAGGGCATTTACAAGCCTAGCCCATAGTTTTGTGGCTTACGCCACCCCTTTAGTATGGGGAACTATACCCATTATTTTGCTGTGCCTCTGTCGAGCAGTGACACTGAGGTAATCCTTGGGGTATATCTGCGATCTCCCATCCATTGGTCAAGATTTCTCTTGAACAAGGCCAGCGAGGTGCTCTGCCTCACATATACCGGGATTTTGTTCCACAGCATAGGGAGTCTTTGGGTGATGAATCTATCCCTCCAGCACGTCCTATTAATAGCCGTGTCGAGGTTTAAGTCTCCCGCCCTTGTGGCTTTGACGGATCTAGTTTTTTTGAGATGAAGCATATTCATCAAATCTGGGTTTGACATGGCCTTGTATGTTAGGCAAAGGTCACCTCTGAGCAGCGATGCGACTGAATAGAGCTGGAGTTCTTTCAGTCGGGCAGCATAGGACAGATGTTTGAGACCCTTTATCCTTTTGGTGAGGAACTTTTGTGGCCTCTCCAGCTGCTGCAAGTGTCGGGTCAGATACATTCCGAAAGGGGCATTGTACTCAATCATTGGTCTGATGAGTGATGAGTATAGGGAGACTATGACCTCCCTTGATCTAGATGAGAATCCCTTCATGATAAGGTGGGCAATGTAGAAGGTCTTCCTAACTACTTTAGCTACATGGGTGTCGAATGACAGACTACTATCAACCTGGGTCCCCAGGTCCCTGATAACTTCTTCTGTGCTCAGTGGATTGCCACCTATTTGGTAGCTAGGGTAACCTTGTTTTTCCCGAAGGGTATGACTATGCATTTTTGGCATTTAACTTTAGGCCATGGCTCTGGCACCAGTTATCCGCTTCTGTGAGACCCTTCTGAAGGATATCTGTGTCAGATGTGTTTTCTACTATGGCCCAGTTTGCAGTCATCTGCAAACTTTGTCAGCCATAACCCTCCTGTGTTTGCTTGTACTGAAAAGTAGATGCCAAACAAGAGTGGGCCCAGGACTGAGCCCTGTGGTACACCACTTGTGACAGGCTTTGAGTCTGACATGGCGCCAGCAACTCTGACCCTGTGGGTTCTGTCACTCAGCCAGTTTGCAACCCATCTTGTGATGTATGGGTTAACATTTAAGCTGATGAGTTTTTCAATGATACCCGAGTGGGGTATTGTATCAAGGCCTTCGCCAGATCGAGGTAGGCTGTATGGACTGCCTTTCCCTCATCAATGGCTTTGGTGACTGTTTGAAAAAGTCAACCAAGTTTAGAAGGCATGATCTGCCTTTGACAAAGCCAAACTGGGATGGATCCAAAGTCTGCAAATTCCTATGTCTTTATTTATGAGGTCCATTATGATCCTCTCCATGGCTTTGCAGATAAGGCTTGTCAAGCTAATGGGCCGGTAATTTCCAGGGTCGGTGGAGGCACCGCCTTTGTGAAGTGGGACCACAGTTGCAGTGCGCCACTCCTGGGTGCGTATCCAGAGGTAAGACTATGATCAAACAGCTGTCCTAGCTGTGGGTTTAATTCCTCGTTGAGTTCGTGGAGCACACAGCCGGGGACACCATCAGGTCCCATGGATGCAGTGTTTTTTGCTTTGGAGAGAGCAGTTCTCACTTGGGTGTTGGAGATGTTTGGGGGGCTGCAATCGCTTGGTATAGATATCTCTCCTTTTGGGGAGGGGAGAAGTTTGCACTGAACCTGTCAGCCAGTATGTTGGCAATGTCTGTAGGATCAGTAATCTTCACATCATTTTGAACTAGTTCTGAACATATCTGGGAGTTTCCTCCCAGGTTTCTAACATAGCTAAAGAAGGCCTTATGATTGTCTTTTGAGTCTTTAGCTATTTTTCTCTCAAAATTTGCTTTGGATGATTTTATGAGAGCTCTTAGTTATTTACTTATAGTGATCAAGGGTGTTTTACCTTTTAAGGATTTTGCTCTATCTTGTAGTAGCTTCCTCCTTTTGTTGTAGAGTTTGTTTATGGCTGGGGTCCACCAGACTGGACGCTTGCCTTTGGTACAAAGAGTCTTTGTTTTGCTTGGGATTGCCTTATCCATGCAGTCCTGCAGGTGCTGGTAGAAGGCATTTGTAAGTGATTCAGCGGCTTGAGTACTGTTTTCCGCTGGCTCGGGGCCTTAAAGGAGACCACACTAGTCTTTAGAAGTGTGAAGTCGGCTTTCGAGAAGTTCTTTACTGTGGTCTTTTATTTCAGGTGGGGTGGGATGAGGACCTCCAGCGAGATTAGTTTGTGATCTGATCTCACCAGTGAGGCGTATACTTCCAGTGTTGAACATTGTGCTCCCATGTTCGTGATGATGAGATCAAGTATGTTTTCTCCTCTTGTGGCGATGGTGACTAGTTGTTCCATGGCATTTGAGTTTATGAATTCCAGGAACTTTTGGGCTAGGGTGTTTGGGCTTGAGTAGTGTTCCCAGTCTATATTAGGGTAATTGAAGTCACCTAGTATGATGGTGTTTTGTGATACATTTATCCCCTCTAGTGTTTTCAGGAAGGCCATGTGAGGTTCCTGAGTTTGTGAGGGTGGCCTGTAACATGCTACAATTTGCAGAGCAGTCTTGCCTATGGTTAATTGCACCTGGATGGTCTCCGATGCATCGTGCGTTGCCACCAGTCTTGAGGTGTGGGTGTCCTTGATGAATATGGATACCCCCCTCCTTTCTTGGTATTGTCCGGATTTTGGGGCCGGAACGCATGATATGAGATAAAACCTGATAGTGCTGGGGTGCTCTCTGGAGCCTTGAACCAGGTTTCTGTCACAGCACAGACATCGATGTTCTCCATACTGAGAAGGGCCTCGAGTGCGTGCATTTTGAGACTTAGACTTCTGGCATTGAGCAGCATTACCCTTAGTTTTTCCTTTTTGTGTTCTAGGGTGGTAGGTTTAGAATTTGATCCTTGCCTAAAAAGGCACTATGGGGTGGCAAGAGCCTTTGCCAATATCCGAATCCCAGGGTGACAGGTGCAAGCCGTCCCTTGAAGCAGCGTGGCTTGTCCAGCATGTCATCCCAGGCAGACAGACATTGGATCCCCTTTGAATGACACCAGAGTTTAAGCCAATTGTTAAAGCTGATCATCTTATCTCTGTATTGTGGCATCATTCTTGGTGAAGGTAGGATACTGCTCAAGGTCAGGGTCATACCTGCCTGGGCTACATAATCAGAGAGCTCCTCAATGTCTCTTTCATGTAGTCCAAGGAGGTGCGTCTCAGGTCGTTTACACCAGCGTGGGCAATGACTGAGTCATATTTGTACCTGCTGTTGAGAGACCTGAGTGCTTGCGTTATGTGGCGGATTCTAGCGCCCGACAGGCAGCTTACTGTGACCTTCTCCTTACTCAGTCTGGTGAGCGGGACGGCAGTGTGTCTGACTATGGAGTCACCAATGACTAGTGTGTCTGGCATTGTGTTTGGCCTTAAGGGCTGTGACTGTTTGACACTCTGACTGTGAGGTCTATGTGTTGCAGGTGTTGTGTTCTGAGGTGGTGGTTGTTTGGGTGTCTGCTTTGGTGGCCTCTGCTGTTTTGGTAGATTTTTGATCAGAGCCTCTGAGTATGTCTTTGTGTGTTTATGTGTATGATTTGAGGTTGTGATGGTACTATGTGAGACTGGGTCTATAGTGTGTGTGGTAACCTTCTCCTCCTGACTGGTCTTGCCAGTCCTATGTTGAGAGAGCTCAGCCTCCAGTTTGGCCGTATAGTTGCATCTCTCGCATGTATTTGTGTTTTGTGGGAGGAGGAGAGGGTTGTCTGTGTACATGAGGCAATTGTAACATTGCCTCAATATTCCCAGGTTCACCAGCTGAGCAGGAGAGGACACTAGCAACTGATCCCTCGACATGCTAGAAGGACTAGACAAAAACACTTTAAAAGAGATTCCGGGGGACGTGGGTGACCAAGAACTGGGGGTTTGCCTTTTTGGGGTGCTATCTATAAGAGTGCCGTATCAAGGTAATAAGTACTGTAGGAGCAAGTGCTAGGTTTAACAGATAGAGAATAGTCTACTTGGAGTCAAGTAGAGATGATCTTTTTAGTTATAGGATATGCTGATTAGATCAGTAGTATAGATCGAGGAAGGTAGTTTTAAGGGAAAATTTGAAGAGTGGACTTTAGGTAGCCCGAATAGTTTAAACCTGCTTAACCGGTGCTGCCCTAGTGTGCAACAGTGGCAACTCCGTGCTAAATCGCGCTAAAGCGTGCTTTATAGCAGGGGGCTGGAAAAGACAGGAAATGACCCAAAATGGCCAATAAACTACAAGTTACTGCCTTAAACCACTCTTCTGAGGACAAACAGGCAGCTCAGTACTCCCTACTCCCACTAGTGAGTAAAGAAACTACCCCTTGACCAAACAAGGAAAATGGAGAAACACAGGAACCAAGACAAAGCCCAGGGATCAGCAAATCTGATCACTGGAACAAACTATTAGGAAAGTATGGAAAACAAGAGTATTTTTTTAGTTTTTTTCAAGTTTTTTCAGATAGGCAGAAAATACAATAAATGCTGTGTTTTTCGACTAATTGCTATCAAAAGCTAGTACACTTGAGTGTATTAGCCTGTTGTTTAACTTTTAAGCAAAACTTAAACAAGCAAGTGCAACAAACAATTCAAGCTATTAAAACAGTAAAAACAGGTAATAACAGAATAAAACAGGCAGAAATAGCAATCAAAAGGCTTAAAAAGTCAAAAATGCAGAAAAAAAATACTTAGAATCTGGAAAGTTTGTCTTTTCTGGTCTCTGCTGCTCTAGGAACTCTGCTGGACACCACGAGGAGCTGTGCTGAGTTCTCTATAGCCAGAAAAGCCCGCCAAAGCGTGCTTTATAGCAGGGGGCTGGAAAAGACAGGAAATGACCCAAAATGGCCAATAAACTACAAGTTACTGCCTTAAACCACTCCTCTGAGGACAAACAGGCAGCTCAGTACTCCCTACTCCCACTAGTGAGTAAAGAAACTACCCCTTGACCAAATAAGGAAAATGGAGAAACACAGGAACCAAGACAAAGCCCAGGGATCAGCAAATCTGATCACTGGAACAAACTATTAGGAAAGTATGGAAAACAAGAGTATTTTTTTTGTTTTTTTCAAGTTTTTTTTTTCAGATAGGCAGAAAATACAATAAATGCTGTGTTTTTGACTAATTGCTATCAAAAGCTAGTACACTTGAGTGTATTAGCCTGTTGTTTAACTTTTAAGCAAAACTTAAACAAGCAAGTGCAACAAACAATTCAAGCTATTAAAAACAGTAAAAACAGGTAATAACAGAATAAAACAGGCAGAAATAGCAATCGAAAGGCTTAAAAAGTCGAAAATGCAGAAAAAAATACTTAGAATCTGGAAAGTTTGTCTTTTCTGGTCTCTGCTGCTCTAGGAACTCTGCTGGACACCACGAGGAGCTGTGCTGAGTTCTCTATAGCCAGAAAAGCCCGCCAAAGCGTGCTTTATAGCAGGGGCTGGAAAAGACAGGAAATGACCCAAAATGGCCAATAAATTACAAGTTACTGCCTTAAACCACTCCTCTGAGGACAAACAGGCAGCTCAGTACTTCCTGCTCCCACTAGTGAGTAAAGAAACTACCCCTTGACCAAACAAGGAAAATAGAGAAACACAGGAACCAAGACAAAGCCCAATTGTTTCAATCTAATATAGTAACATTCAAAAAATTCTACCTGATCACATCCATCCTATAATAATTATTTAATTAATAATACCAGTTAAACCCTAATAGTAAAAAAAAGTTTTCTAAAAACAACATTCTTTACAAAACACATTATTGTAAAAAAATTTGTTATAAACTATTATTTGCATTTATCATAGTAAAATTTTCTACGCAAAACAACTTTATAATTCACAGCACTGTTCAGCCACGGTGCATTGTAGGCATTAAATAACACTTGCCACTTAAATTTTCTGTACTCCAGTTCCCCTTCTAAAGTTTATCTGATGTAGTTTGGAATTATTCCAAATGAAAGGTATTTCATATTAAATTGTACATTTCGGCATGTTGGTCGTTGGTCACCATTTGTTTTCACGTAGTAGTTTGTTCTTTATTTTAGTTTTCTTTATTTTAGTTTTTAGACCTGTGGATATGCTAATCTGGTGTCTTTATACAGTTTAACTGTTGGACTGATGGTTCTAGAACATACATTTGGTAAACTTGTCTTAATTAGTCTACCTTACTTATTCATATCAGCAGGTGTGCATAAGGGACCTCTCCTTTGAAACGGCTTGGTGCTGCTGTCATTTATGTCTACTCATAGATTCATAGGTGTTTACTAGGCTAACCACCACAAGGGTCTTTTTAAGCCTAGCCATGCATCCCAAATCTCTGACAAGTTCTGATACCCTTGATAAGTGTAAGCATGGGCCTGGGAGATGAACCATTTACAGGTTACCTGTTTGCATCAGAAACATAGGTGCCAAACCAGGGATGAATTTCCGGTTTTCCTTCCAATTGTCCAAGTTGCACTTGAATTGGATTAGGGAGGAACTCTGCTTCACATGGATAGGGAGCCTGTTCCATAGACTGGGTAGTCTCTGGGATACATACCTATCTCTCCAGCAGGTCCTATTTATATCACAGGCAATGTTTAAGTCTTTAGAACAGGTAATTCTGGTACTGTTTGTTTTGAGGATATGCAGGAGGTCCATCAGAGTGGGGTCTGACAATGCCCTGTATGCCAGGCATAGATCTCCCCTCAAAAGCCTGTAGGAGACAAAATACAGGGATATAGGGCCTTGAGGCAGTCTGCATAGGATATATTACTTATGCCCTGTATTCTTTTAGTGAGGAACCTCTGTGGATGTTCCAGTTGTTGGATATGCCTAGTTAGGTACATACCAAAGGGAGCATTATACTCAATGATAGGTCTGATGAATGCCGAATACAGTGGAACAATGACTTCCTTGGACTTGGATGCCATACCTTTGTTTATAAGTTGCGCAACATAGAATGATTTCCTCACCACTGTAAACACATGATGATCAAAGGTTAGATTAATATCTATGTGTGTCCCTAAGTCCCTGACTACTGGGTCAACTCTAAGGGGTGTGTTGTGAATATGATAGTTATCAGGGATGGATGACTTCCCAAAGGATACTATTATGCATTTCTTGGCATTTAGTTTTAGTCCATGACTGACACCAGTTGTTTCTGTGTCAGCCCCTCCTGGAGAACATTTGTGTCAGTGTGAGATTCAATGACAGCTCCTAATTTGCAGTCATCTGCAAATTTAGTCAGCCAGAGACCATTGACATTGGCCTTGAATTCTGAGAAGTAAACACCAAAAAGGAACAGTCCAAGGACTGATTCCTGAGGGACTCCACTTGTGAGTGGCCTCTTTGTAGAGGTGGACTCCACAATTCTAACTTCCTGGGTCCTGTCTCTGAGCCAGTTGGCTATCCACTGGGTGACATACAAGTTTGTACCTAACAATCTAGTGAATGTAATAGAGGTTTATTATTTAACTTTTATATTATGCCTAAATGGGGAATCATGTCCAGTACTTTGGCCAGGTTGAGGTATGAGATGTGTACCATTTTGCCTTCATCCATTACTTTGGTGACATTTTAAAAAATCCACCAGGTTGACTTAGCATGACCTGCCCTTGACAAATCCTAACTGAAGTCCATAAAGTAAGATTACATTGCCATAGTATAAATGTTTATTCCCAGGGTTGCAGGTAGAGGTTCATTTTAGACCATTTGACATTCATTGCAGCTTTTGACTAAGGCTACTATGATGTTTATCAAAACTAGACCACCATATCAGAAAGAAAAATACTCCACCATATAAAATATCAATCAAGGGATCTTATTTCACTAGTCTCAGGTGCCTCTCATGTATTGTATCTAGCGATCTGGAAGATAAATTGGTTGAGATCACTACCCTGGAGCCACACTCCAAATTCCTTGATACATACATAGCTGTTCTTTTTTGCAGCAAAGACAAGAAGTGGCTAATCA
This sequence comes from Protopterus annectens, assembly GCF_019279795.1. Lineage (NCBI taxonomy): Eukaryota > Metazoa > Chordata > Ceratodontiformes > Protopteridae > Protopterus > Protopterus annectens. The sequence goes on from NC_056741.1 coordinate 1,825,771,424, forward strand.
TCATTTTCTGCTACCTTTTGCAACTAATCCATGTACTTGTGACAGTATTTAGTAATTTCCAGATTCCCTGTGTATAAGCATTATTATTGGCACTTAGCTGCATATACCTCAAGTGGGTCTGCCTTTATTGGCTGCTCAGCCTTTTCAAAAGGCAGTTGCAACAGTCCACCAGTATTTTCATGTTGTATGATTCCTTTGAATTTAGTATTTTAAGAGTGTCCCCTAAAGTCAAAGGGAAAAAAAAGAATGTCCCCTAAAGTCAGGTGCCCACACTGTAATTGCTCCACAACCACTCTGAGTATCCTCACCTTTGGTCACCAATGGTTGGTTAGTTTTAGTTACCATAAATATCTTTCTCCACGAGTAACTGTGGAATTTTCTCACTGTCCAGACCAAACTAAGCTTTTCTGTCTATATCTTTGAGTTTAGTTCACTTCATCTGTAGTGAGCAATCTGAAAATAAATGTAAAATGGATCTCTGTACAATCTCAGTGTCTTAGTAAAATAAAACCAGTACTACACACTGAAAGCTTCTACTATAAATTCTACTTTAACTTCTTCATAATAAATAAAAACATTCACTCATCCCCAAACCACAGAATATTTTTCTTTGTGATCAAATCATGAGACAATACTTTTTTCTGTTCTGTTATTATGCCTGAGCAAATAATCGAGGACAAAAAAATATTCAATTATAAATTCGTAAACACTAATAGTTTCAAACAGATGGGAAAAACAAGGAAGAAACATAGTGGATATTATCTTGATAATCATCCCTGACTACTGTACTAAGGTAAATGTCAATTGGAAACCTTTTGACTATGATCACAATGTTGTGGCATTTATTGTACAAACCAATCATTTCCTAATAAGAAAGAATTTATCACCTTTAAGCATTTTTCAAATAACTACTATGATGCCCTGAACAATAACCTTGCATCATCAAAATGGAGTATTGTATTAGTCAGATTCTTGCAACTTAACAAGGAATCATTCATGGCCCTCTACAATATTTTAACCAGCTGTATAAATAAATTCCATCAGTTTAATTTCTCCAAGTCCGTCTTGTGAAGCATAGGTGATGTAGTAGAAGTTTCTGCAGTAAAACTAAATTATAATAGTTTTAAAATCAACACATTACTAGTTGTAACTGTATACAAACTTTAGCTGTTAGCAAAATGCAACAAATCTGTAAAATTTGCAAAAAAATTGTTTAAAACTCAGAATAACTTTTTCTGTGAGACATAGTACCTAAAATATAAAATGTTATGAAAAAATGAAAAATAGTTTAAAAATAAGTAAAAAAGGTGAGGAACATTGCATGGGACACGTAATTGTTTTGTTGTGGTTACTTAGATAACTGTAGAGTGTAAACTGTAAAATAAATGGTAACTTTTTTTTTCAGGAGGGGACATGCACATACACACGCTTGCATGCAAGCACACACATGCAGACACACACACACACACACACACACACACACACACACACACACACACACACAAACACACACACACACACACGTGTATTCTTGCATGCATGCATTCAGCCAAGGCACAATGGCCTGCTTGCTGTTACCTAACTCATTAGCATCTACAAACAGTCAGTTAATGAGATGTCACATTCCTGATTACGGACAGGCCAAACAGCAGTTGTCTGGAGCTCACAGTCAAAGAACATTTAAGTGTGAGAAAATATATGTATATTTTAAATTGTGCAAGTAAAGTAGCTTTTTGCCTTGTTTGCTTAATTAAAATATTTTTCTCACTTTTAAGCAGCTTAATCTCAGCTGTGAATACAGCAAATTCAGTATCATGATTTATTAACACTTTATTTAACACGTGTTGCGAGTTCTACCTTTCAAGAGCTGTAGCCTTAAATGGGATACAGGACTGAAGCAGTAAATCATGAGATTAGTATTATAGGTGTGAATGAGTTAATATATTAAGTCAAGTAGCTAAAAAGTTCATTCCAGTTATTTAAGGCATTACATCATTCTGCTGATGTCTACTAACTGCAATTTAACTGTTGAGTGGTAAGGCAAGGAAACAAACTTGTAAAGGGGAATTCTACTAAAATGGTGCTGTGCTGTTGGCATATGTCCTAGTCATCACCCATCCTGAAAACATCCCCCAAGAGGTGAGGTAGCATGCCCTCTTTCTAAAAATGCATCTCAGAAGAGGTATTTTTAACAGTCTATCTTGGCTCTGAGATATGCTGCTTTCCCTCAGAGTGAATTTGTTTCTGGATTGTTTTGTCTGTTGTTTTTTGCTGTTCTTAGATGGTGTTAGACTAAGTCTGTTAATTCTTTTACAAAGAAATGTGGAATAAATAAAATAGTTTCCCTAAAAAAGCCATCTGCCTGTTAAAAACACTTAGTAATCTATTTGGTTTGTGCAGAGCTGCACCTTGTCTTTATAGTTCATTTCTCAAACTGTATTACTCAAATTTATTTTAATAAATTAAGTAATTCTATTAATTTAATTTAAAGCTTCTGGCTTATTTTGTAAGAGTAATATAGTAACTAATAATTTTGTGTATGCTAGGCCAAGTCTAGCTGGTAACAGTAAATTCTCTAAGACAGGAAAGATTTGTAACACAGAAAGGAATTACTGTCCTCTCCTGGAAATAGTCTGCAGTAATTTATTCATATTACTTGCAGTTCACGTGGGTAATCTATCACTGAGCATAGAGGGAGGGTGGGAGGGCCTGGGAAGCCAGTGTTCTTAACCCTGCCCTGTTGGCGGCATGAAATGCTTTAGGAGGAGCTGGTGTGGCCCATTATCCAAGGAAGCAGTGCACATTTGCTGCAGACTGGGTCAGACCTCATATGTTTATATTGTACTGATTTGTATTCCTATTTTATTTCAGATGCTTGTTGTTTTCCATATTTATTTGGGGCAGTGATATGGGTTCTCAGTTTTTCATACTATGTTTAGCTTATTTTGTAACAATTGTATAGTAACTAGTAATCTTGTACATGTTAGGCTAGGTCTAGATGATGTTAGTGACTTATTTAAGACAAGAAAGGTTTGTAGCATTAGAAGGCATTACTCGCATCTCCTAGAATTTAGTTAGTGTGTGTGTGTTTGTGTGTGTGTGTGTGTGTGTGTGTGTGTGTGTGTGTGTGTGTGTGTGTGTGTGTGTGTGTGTGTGTGTGTGTGTGTGTGTGTGTGTGTGTGTGTGTGTGTGTGTGTGTGTGTGTGTGTGTGTGTGTGTGCACGTGCAGTTACTGTGGATAAATTGATATTGTAACATACCAAGTTCAGAGTGAGGTGGGAAATAACCTTAAAAGCCAGTTTTTATAATTGTGCTCTGCAGCTGTTAGTGAGAAGCTTATTTGGGAGTAGCAGGTTTGGGTCATATAACCTATGGAACAGTGCAGTCCCTACTCTTAGTGCCAAATCTTACTTCCTTATTTGTAGTTACATTTTTTTGTAGTTTATTTCGTTTCTTTATTTTTATGCATATTTATTTTGCGTAGTGGCATGGATCAAGGAACCTGTTCCAGACATAGTTTATGGCAGCAATGATCATCCCACATTGGTGATAACCCATCCATTCCTCTACAACCCCTTTTTCACATTTTTGCACATGGGGTCAGGTGTCACTTCAACAGTGACAATCATCTAAAGCCAAGGTTTCCACCGCCAGATGGCTAGACCTGATGCGGTAGTTCTTCCACACCTCATACTCACATGCACACTCACACCTATGGCCAATTTAGAGTGTCCAGTCCACATACTGCATGTGTTTGGAATGTGGGAGGAAATCGGAGCACCCAGAGGATACCTATGTGAGCATAAGGAGGACATGCAGACTCCACATAGAAGGTGCCCCAGTTGAGAATCGAACCGTGGAATCTCTTGTTGTGATGTGACAACAGTATCTGCTGTCCCACTGTGCCACCCATGCCATCACAAAAGCAAAGAGTTCACAAGAGTATCAAACATTATTCATCTCACTGCAACATGACTAAGGTCAACTCCATCCAGAAAGAACTTGTCAATACAGTTAAAAGAAGCATCATTTGAGGTAAAACTTGTCATGAGGATGGGTGACAGTAATAAGACCTTCTACAATTGCATCCAAAAAATAAAGAAGTTAGAAAAACACTCTGTACTAAAATGAAATGGTATCACTGTAATGGACAGTAGCTATAATTAGCATACTAGCATATGGATTTGGAGTAGTCTTCAGGCCATTAAAGGGAACCTTGTCACTCGTTCCTCTCTAACATAGATGACAAGTAGGTGGAGTAGTTTGTTTAGATATTACATAGAAACACATCAGGATGGATAGCAGCATCATAAAATATAAACTAACTGATTAACAGACAGACCTTACAGACATACATGCTTACATCTCAATGACTTACTACAAAATGGCAGTCAGGCTTGCACGTGCTCAGTATTTATAAACTTGTGGAAGCCCTTGGATAGCTTCTTAAAGGCACATACACACATTAATGTACATCATCCCTCTTAAAAAGGTTGCCCTTAGTAAAAAACAATATTGGAGTTAGACGTGCATTACTATAGACATTAGAACTAAACACAATGTTCATGTCCAAATTGCCATGTATCTATTACATGGTCTGGAGATATGACCTGATCTAGTAACATAACAATCTGGACTGGGTTTAACAACAGGGACAGTTTTTGATGAACAACTCGTGTCAGGAACTTCTGGAATTGTCACAAGAATGGGAATATTCTGTGGAACTGGAACACTCAACAACTCACTCTGAGATAGAGTCTTTCTCACAGGCTCTGTGCTGTGGTATAGTCTCAGACACTGGCATCAAATCTTTCCGATTCCACCTAAATTCTACTCCTTGTGATTCCACAGTGTACGATCTCTGCTCTGGGCAAGTATTCTTCACAACTCCAATTCGATCAATAACCTTTGGATGTTTGCATCCTTAAAAAAAAAAATGTATCTGCTTTTACTGTATTTGTGTTTCTTCCTACTTTATTTTGCTTTTGCGTCATCTTAAAAGTACTCAATTGTATGTATTACTGCTTATTGTAACTCACTCTAAGCCTTTTAGTTTAAGCACTTGGGCTTCAGACCAGTTGTTTTACATTAAGAAGGTTTGTGGTCTGCACTGTAGTGGCAGAACAGGTAGCTCACATCCTTCTAAGTTGGGAACTGCTGATTGAGGGCTCAGTGTCTGTTATTCTAAAAGTGTATTAATTCTGGTTTAAGCACTTGGGCTTCAGGCCAGTTATTTTACATTAAGAGGGTTCGTGATCTGCACTCTTGTGGGAGGAGAGGCTGGACTCTGCCCTTCTGAGCTGGGAATTTTTGGTTAAAGGCTTATAGTGCCTGCATATTTGAACTGCTTCTTACTGAAATTGGTACACCTTGTTTGCTGTAGCATAGACTAGATCAAGGCCTGCTGAATCTAGCTTTGTTTGTATAACTTGAGCACTAATCCAGGCATTCTTTAAAGTATTCAATTGTATTTATTACTGCTTGGTAGTAACTTGATTCAAGTGTAGCTATCATTCTAAGTCTTTTGGATTAAGCACTTGGACTTCAGACCAGTTGTTTTACATTAGGAAGGTTTGTGGCCTGCACTGTGGTGGCAGGACAGGTAGCTTACATCCTTCTAAGTTGGGAACTGCTGATTGAGGGCTCAGTGTCTGTTATTCTAAAAGTGTATTAGTTCTGGTTTAAGCACTTGGGCTTCAGGCCAGTTATTTTACATTAAGAGGGTCCATGGTCTGCACTCTTGTGGGAGGAGAGGCTGGACTCTGCCCTTCTGAGCTGGGAATTTCTGGTTAAAGGCTTATAGTGCCTGCATATTTGAACTGCTTCTTACTGAAATTGGTACACCTTGTTTGCTGTAGCATAGACTAGATCCAGGCCTGCTGAATCTAGCTTTGTTTGTATGCTTGTTATTTCCCTGAAACGCTAATTCCACCTAAAACGCAGCTTTTCAGCGCTTCTGTGGATCCCTAGTGATATCTGCATTGCTTACTGTACTTATTTCCTTGTTTCACTTGAAAGAAAGTTAATGTTTGTCGTTTTTGCATTTAAGTTACCTGTAACACATTGCATTTAAGTTACCTGGTACTTGCTCACTAAGTCAGCACTAAAATATTAAAAGCACTACACTCTCACAAACTCCCCTTGAGTACCTTCTTCCCCATTGGCCCTTTTTTTCAATTATAAAGGAATTCCCAGTACTATTCTAGCATGTCCAAAGGTCAGTTGTCAATCTCCTCTCCGGTCCAGCTGGTGAATCTGTGAATCTTGAGGCAATTTTACAACTGCCTCATGTACACAGACAACCCTCTCCTCCTCCCAAAAAATTCCAAGACATGTGAGAGATGCAACCATATAGCCAAACTGGAGGCTAAGCTCTCTCAACTCAGTACTGGCGTAACCAGTCAGGAGGATCAGGAAACCACACTCACTACAATTCCAGTCTCACATAGACCTACCATGACAGCAAACCAAACACATAAACACACAAAAACATACTCGGAGGCTCTAAATAAAAATCTGCCTAAGCAGCAGAGACCTCCAAAGCAGACACCCAAGCAACCGCTACCCCAAAACAAAACATGTGCAACACATAGCTCACAAAGCCAGTGTGCCGAACAGTCACAGCCCTTAAGGCTAAACAACACACCTGATACACTTGTAATAGGTGACTCTATCATCAGGCACACTGACGCTGCTCACCAGGCTGAACAAGGAGAAGGTCACGGTGAGCTGCCTGTCGGGTGCTAGGATCCGCCACATAACACAAGCACTCAGGTCACTCCAAGGCAAGTACAAATATGACTCAGTCATTGTCCATGCTGGTGTGAATGACCTGAGACGTACCTCCCTGGACTACATGAAAAGAGACATAGAGGAGCTCTCTGAGCATGTAGCCCAGGCCAGTATGACCCTGACCTTGAGTAGCATCTTACCCTCACCAAGAATGATGCCACAATATGAAGACAAGATGATCAATTTCAACAATTGGCTTAAGTATTGGTGTCATTCAAAGGGGATCCAATGCCTGTCAGCCTGGGATGACATGCTCGACAAGCCACGATGCTTCGCTAGGGACGGCTTGCACCTGTCACCCCTGGGCTATCGGATATTGGCAAAGGCTCTTGCTACCCCCATAGTGCCTTTTTAGGCAAGGCTCAAAAGACAAACCCACCTCCATAGCTATCACAAGGGATAAGAAACTAAGAGTAATGCTACTCAACGCCAGAAGTCTAAACCTCAAGATGCACTTTTCGAAACTCTCCTTAGCATGGAGAACATCGATATCTGTGCAGTAACAGAAACCTGGTTCAAGGCTCCCGAGAGCACCCTAGCACTACCAGGTTATACCTCATACCATGCTTTTCAGCCCCAAAACTTGGACCGAACCACAAAAGCAGGGGGAGTATCAATATTCATCAAAGATACCCATACCTCCAGGTTGGTGGCACAGCACAAAGCATCAGAGACTATCCATGTGCAACTAACAGTGGGTAAAACTGCCTTCCAGTTTATAGCCTGCTACAGACTACCTTCCCAAACCCAGGAACCCCACTCAGCCTTCCTGAGAACACTGGAAAATATGAAGGTCTCTCCAAACACCATTATATTGGGCGACTTCAACTACCCAAACATAGACTGGGAGCATTACTCTAGCTCCAACACCCTAGCCCAAAGGTTCCTAGAAATTATAAACTCAAATGCTATGGAACAACTTGTTACCACTCCCACAAGAGGGGAAAACATACTGGACCTGATCATCACCAACATGGGGACTCTATGCTCCAGACCAGAAGTGTATCCCTCACTGGTAAGATCAGACCATAAACTAATCTCACTGGATATTCACATCCCAACCCCACCCCCTGCCCAGAAAACCACAGTGAAAAACTTCTCTAAAGCAAATTTCACACTCCTCAAAACCGAGGTGGAATCCTTCAAAGCCCCAGGGCCTGTGGAAAATACGGCCCAGACCGCAGAATCCTTTATAAATGCATTCTATGAACACCTTCAGCAAGGCATGGATCATGCAATCCCAAATAAAACCAAAACCCAATCCTCCAAAGGCAGACGTCCTGTCTGGTGGACCCCAGCCATAAACAAACTATACAATAGAAGGAGGAAGCTACTACATGATAGAGCAAAATCCCAAAAAGGGAAGGCATCTCTGATCAGTATCAGCAAAAAAACTATGGGCAGTCATAAAATCATCGAAGGCCAGCATCGAGAGAAAAATTGCACAGGACACTACGGATAATCACAATGCTTTCTTTAGTTATGTTAGGTACCTGGGTGGGAATTCCCAGATATGCTCAGAATTAGTCCAAAATGACAAAAAATACACCAAACCCACAGACATTGCCAACATCCTAGCTGACAGGTTCAGCGCAAATCCCCCCCCCCCACCAAAAGGGCAAATATCTATCCCAGCAGAGTGCTGCCCCCCTGACATCTCAGATGCTCAGGTAAGAGCCGCCCTCTCCAAAGCAAAAAACACAGCATCAATGGGACCAGACGGTGTCCCGGGCTGTGTCCTACATGAACTCCAAGAAGAGCTAAACCCAAACATAAAACTACTGTTCAATCTCAGGATATGTACCCAAAGAGTGGCGTACAGCAGCAGTGGTCCCTCTCCACAAAGGTGGTGCCTCAACGCATCCTGGAAACTATCGCTCCATAAGCCTGACTAGCTTGGTCTGCAAAGCTATGGAAAGGATCATCATGGACCTCATAAATAAAGATATTGGGGACCTACAGACACTGGATCCTACACAGTTCAGCTTTGTTAAGGGCAGATCCTGCCTCTTAAACCTGGTCGATTTCTTTGAAACAGTCACCAAGGCCATTGATGAGGGGAAGGTGGTCCACACAGCCTACCTGGACCTCGTAAAAAGCCTTGATACAATACCCCACTCGGGCATTATAGATAAGCTCACCAGCTTAAATATAAACCCCAATGTCACTAGATGGGTTGCAAACTGGCTCAAGGACAGAACCCACATGGTTAGAATTGCTGGAGCCCTGTCAGACTCCAAACCAGTTACAAGTGGCATCCCACAAGGCTCAGTCCTGGGACCTCTCTTGTTCGGTATATATTTCTCGGAGGTACAGGCCAACACGGAAGGACTGTGGCTGACCAAGTTCGCAGATGACTGCAAACTGGGCACCATAGTCAACTCTCCAGCCGACACAAGCATCCTCCAAAAGGGCCTCATAGAAACAGACAACTGGTGCCAGAGCCATGGCCTCAAGCTAAATGCCAAAAAGTGTATAGTCATCCCCTTTGACAAAAACAAAGTTCCCACAAATTACCACATAGGTAGTAATCCATTAAGTACAGAAGAAGTAATTAGGGACCTGGGGACCCAGGTTGATAGCAATCTCTCATTTGACAACCACGTGGCCAAAGTGGTTAGAAAAACATTTTATATAGCCCACCTAATCATGAAGGGATTCACACCTAGATCAGGGGAGGTCATCGTGCCTCTTTACTCATCCCTCATCAGGCCCATAATTGAGTACATTGCCCCTTTTGGGATGTACCTTACCAGACACCTGCAGCAAGTGGAAAGACCCCAAAAGTACCTCACCAAGAGGATCAAAAGGCTCAAACAGATGCCATATGCTGCCCGGTTAAAGAAACTCCAGCTCTACTCAGTGGCATACCGCCTGCTCAGAGGCAATCTGTGCCTGGTGTATAAAGCCATGTCCAACCCGGATTTAATGGACATGCTGTACCTCAGAAAATCCAAATCCCATCGAGCTACGCGCTCGAGAGACTTGAACCTCAGCACTGAAATAAATAGGACATGCTGGAGGGACAGATTCATAATTCACTCTGGAATAAAATCCCAGTCCAGGTTAGGCAGAGTCCCTCATTGACTCTCTTCAAGAGGAATCTTGATGAGTGGATGGGAGATCGTAGGTTTACCTCGGGTATCACTCACTGTTAGACAGAGGCACAGTATAGTAACCTCGAAAAAGGGCATAGCAAAATTAATTTAAAATGGGTGGCGAAAGCCAAACACACTCTGGCTAGGCTTATAAATGCCCTAGGGCAGATAGCCTAGTATGAACCCATGAACCACTTCTCCTTCTTGTACTGGATTGAGCAGTTTACTGGTCTTATTGTAGTAGGACTTCTGGGCTAAACACTTCTTCAACAGATTGCTTTTCACTAACCTGTTGTTCTTGACACATGGATTCAACAATTGAATACTGATTGGTAACGTGGTTCTGGTTTGTCTCAACAGAAGTCTCTGGACAGGTGAACCAAGATGTTTATCATGAGGAATATTTCTGAGATTCAAGAGATTTAGGAAAACATCACTATTGTCTTGTTTTGACTTCTAGTAGCAGTTTTGTACATTGAACTGCACATTCTGCCAAACCATTTGACTGCAGATGCTCTGGGCTACTTGTGACATGAGTAAAGTTCCACTCTTTGGCAAATATTTTGAACTGTTGGCTTGTAAACTGCGTGCCATTGTCAAAAATAACTTTGTGTGGACTACCATGGACTGCAAAATGATGCTTCATCTTAGTAATGACCGTACTGGATGCCAGGTTAGGAAGTAAGTCAATCTCGAACCAATTAGAATAAGAGCCTACTAATACCAAGTAATGTTCACCATTCCATTCAAAAATGTCAGTAGCTGCTATCGACCAAGGTTGTTCAGCAATCTGGTTTAGGTGAAGTGTTTCTTTCTGTTGAGGTGGCTTTGTACTATTACACACACAAAATGATGAAAGTACTCGCTCATTTTCTTTTGAAGTAGAAGGCCACTAGTCCTCTCGCCCTTCTTTTGTTAGAGTAATTTCCTGGGTGACCATGATGCAAGATAGTAATGTACTCTGGTTGCAAGGACTTTGGAACAATTACTATTGGACCTTTGATAATAATACCATTGTCAGACAAAATCTCATCTCTGTATGGAAAATAAGGTTGCACTCCTTGAGGTAAACTGGATTGCTTTAACGACCATCTTTGATTGATAAAGTGGCTGAGCCTCTGTAAAACTGGATCTGTGGATGTATGATCTCTCACCTCATCAAGACTTGTGGAAGAAAAATTTCTCACTTCCATGACTTCAAAATCAAGAGTCTCATTCTCGTGCTGTTTGGTGGTGTTTCTGTGTGATCTGGATAATGTATCAGCAAGATAAAGAAGTTTGCCTTTCTTGTAGACAAGAGTGAAGTCATATTTTTGCAATCTCAGCATTATACATTGCAATCTGGCAGTAGCTGAATGCAAAAGCTTTCTCAAGATAGTCACTAGAAGTTGGTGGTCTGTTTTGATCTGGATAAGTCTACCATAAACATAATCATGGAACCTTGAACATGCAAACAAAATTGCCAAAAGCTCTTTCTTGATCTGAGCATACTGCATTTCAGTTTGGGTAAGAGTTCTCAATATGTAGGCAACAGGTTGACCCTCTTGCAGAATGACTGCACCAAGACCAAATTTCGAACCATCACATGAAAGAGTAACTGGTTTGTCAACATCATAGTACCTGAAAGTTGGTGGGCTGACAATTCTCTGTTTCAGGATATCAAACTCTGTTTGGTGTTGATCTAACCAAGACCAGGATACATCTTTACGTGTCAGCTCTCTAAATGGTGCTGAAAGTTGGCTGAAGTCTGGAATGAATTTGCCTAGATAGTTAACCATGCCAAGAAAACATTGCAGGGCTTGAACATTGTCTGTTGCTGGCATCTCTAGAATAGCTGTTTGATTGGAAGGGTCTGGTCGCAGGCTTGAAATAGTAAATAAATGACCAGCATAAGTAACCTCTACTAGCCTGAATTTATATTTCTGTGGATTGAGCTTAAGATTCACTTGACATGCTCTATCCAGAACTTTTCTGAGGTTTCTGTTATGCTCAGCTTCACCATTACCTCTTACTAGTTTGTCATCTATTTTAGTAGCACAAGGATACCCAGAAAAAATTTGCTCCATTACACGTTGAAAGACTTCACTTGCAGAATTTATCCCAAATGGCTTTCTCAAAAATTTGTACCTTCCAAACGGAGTACTGAATGTAGTTAGCAATGAGGCTTTCTTGTCAAGCTGAATTTTCCAAAATTAACTCTTTGCATCTAAGTTAGAAAAAAACAGTGGCATTTGGCATCAGAGCTGTGACTTCTTTGACTGTGTGCATTGGATGATGATGTCTTTTTAATGCTTTATTCAAATCCCGCGGATCAGTTCATATTCTGATGTCATCTGAGCTTTTCTTATGAGCTACCACCATAGAAGATACCCATTCAGTTGGTTCATCAACTGGACAAATCATACCTTGTCGCACCATTTTATCTAGATCGGCTTTGACTCTGTTCTGCATAGTTATTGGAACTTTTCAAGCTGGCCTGATAACTGGACTGACATCTGGGTCTAACTTCATGGAGTACATGACTGGAAGCTGGCCTAGGTTGTCTTCGAAAAGATCAGCATAGGTAAAGAAAATATACTGGGAGAAATTAGAGTAGTGGTCTTTCAAACTAACATGATGGACTTCCTTATTAAATGAAAGCAGTCCCATTTTCAAATTGTCTCTGAGGCCTAATAGTGACTAGACGTGCCTCTTGACCACAAAAAAAAAACAAGTCATAACATCTCCCAGCAGATTAACATAAAAGCAGTGCTGAGCTTTCAGTCTGAATTTCTTCACCATCATAAGCAACAAGTTTCACACACTTTGCCAAATCAAGCCTTTCACCATGACACACTCTAGCAAACATTGCTGCTGACATAACATTGCATTTGCAACCTGTGTCAACTTTGAGCTCTATGGGTTTTCCATTTATCCGAACAGTACAGAAATATCTCACTTGGCTTTGCCCATAAATCTACTGCATTAACTGTTTTCATGAAGCATTGACACACCATCAACTTAGAGTAGAGTTGAGCTTTCTAATTGAGTGACTTGTTTCTTGAAATGTTCCCTTTTAATAAAAGAATGTGGGCCTTTTGAAATGATTCCACTTATTGCATTTGTGGCTTTGCTGACCAAAAGCTAAACAATCCTCCCTTTTAGATTCATGATTTCCACCACAGTTACGACAGATGGCAGTGAAACTAGGTTTGCACCCATGCTTTGATGACTCATTCTTATGCTTCACTGAGACTGTGTAAACTCTCGAATTTGCTGAAAAGCTCTACAGTTTACCAGTGGGTGCTGCAGGGGCTACAGTTGCTGCCATGTGCTTGGGCCTGTTTCTTTTAACCACATGCTGCATACTCTCAGTATGAGCTCTAGAAGCTACTGGAAGCATGCATCTCTCATTTCTAAGCATATTTGTGTGCTTTCCTGTGAGCTCAGATATCTGACAAAACACAATGGCCTTATTCAAAGTTAAATCACTGTCATGGAGCAAAATCTTTCTCGCAGCATTATCTTTAATACCACACATACATCTGTCTTTTATCAACTCATCCCTTAAATTACTAAATTGCATGTTTTAGCCTTATTCCTCAAGTCAGTTATATATGCTACAAAAGTTTCACCAGGCTTTTGATCCCTCGTATAAAATAAGTGCCTTTCCATTGTAACATTTGTCTGGGGGTTACACATTTCTCTAAATTTACGTTTTAAGCACTCAGTGTCCCTCCTTGACTCAGCTGGTACAACAATATGACGTGTTTCTTCCTCTCCTGCATAGATAGCAGGTTCATACACAAATGAATGTTCCCTTTCAATGGCTTCTGACCCAGCTAAATTAAGCAGATCAAATGCCTTTGTATGGTCATATTTGTCAGAATATGCAGCCTATATAAAAATGCTGAACTCTTACTCGAACACTCTCCAGTTCTCTGCAATATTATTGTCAAACACAAGTGCACTGGGTTTTCAAAATCTGTTTGCCATGCCCACAAAGTATCCACAAACACACTGAAAATATGACCCTTGTAACTACGTACAAACAAGGTGTTCTCACAACACAGCTTGGAATAACATTTAAATGCACAATAAACTCTTCAAAATATTGTACTTTGTGAAATATACTCTGCAATGGCTGTATTTTGCAAAATAGCTTTACTGTGTTACTGCACAAACATGTAAACACTTTGCATACTGATAACTCTGATATCTTTAATCAATACTAAAATATGTGCTTAGCAAAAATGCGGTCGTTTTTGCATTTGTTTTTTGCAATTTGGACTTCATTTCAAACATTTTCCATAGCAATTTGAATATTTTTTATTAGTATCAGACATATTGGTTTATTCGAATATCATTTAGAGCGTTTTGTATGCCTCATTTCATATTTTGCGAATAAGAAATTATTTGTGGAAGTTTTAACATCTGAAATTTGTTTCTGACCTGTTTTGCGAATTATACATACAGTAGGGATGATCCATTACTACACTGATCTACAAACCTCATGCATTTTTCTTCCCTATAGCATTGTCTCTCCGGAAAACACATTCAAAAATTGTGTTCTGATATCAGTAATGTCAGAAATAGCAGTTCCAGGAGACCAGATGAAAACATCAGGATGTTTAAGTTGTGCATCCATAAAGTAGCTTAGTGTACCATCCCATGCATATTTTTAATTGAGTATTAAAAGCTATGTCCCTGATATCTTGATGCAGGCTGTTTTAGTCCAGTATGTAAGGGAGACCCGTTGGTATAGCCTAGTAATTACAGACTAGTTAGTCTAACAAGCATGTTGCACAAGGAATTGTCAAGGAACATAATCAGGTAGAGTGCAGAACACCTCATTCTCAAAGATCTAACCAAGTACAGTTCTGTCAAATGCAAGTTTTGTAAGATTAATCTCATAAATGTATTTGAAAGTGTGATCAATATTTATTTTTTACCCTTGTTGACTGGTTTAGTCCCACTAGGCTATTGGCTTCTTTTTGTAGGAGACCTGAGGTGCCATTAACACTACTCTGGAAAACATGACCAAGGAATCAGGGAAGTTCTCCTCCTCTTTTTGATTTGTGCCATTGGATCTTTTACATCCTCCTAAGCTGCCACCAATTCAAGCTGATGAGACCTTGGTTTAACATCTTATCTGAAGCAGCACACCCTAATGCTGCCCTACATTGTCCGAAATCCATTAATTTGGAGTAGGTATAGAACTCACAGCCTTCTGGTTTTCTAGCACCAAATTGGAATATGCTACCCATTGAGCCACTGATACTATTGTTATAGGTGAAGGTTTAGTCAGTACAGCTACCTTGGTCCAGCTAAATCACTTGACAATATGCATCTTGATGGAATCACACATAAAATTCAAGAATGTAAAAGAAAATGAGACTTTAATAACTTGGACCCCCAGATGGCTGCCTGGTTGTACACAGCAGATATGAAAAAGAAGACTGTTAACCTTATCTTCCTCTAGCACAAGTGGAGTCCCTTAATCCTCTTTCTTGAAGCTACTCCTTTTTTGGGTTCGATGTTCACACTTGCACTGATTTATTGTTTGTTTTTTTCTCATCTCTATTCCCTTCCCAGATGTGAAGAACAGCTGCTCTGGCTATTGTTAAATGCAGCTAAATTATACACTGTTCTATTAAATTAAAGTATTCAGGCTGCTAGAGATGCTACTTTTATCCACTTTCCATAATTTCAAACTTTATTTTTCACTGAGCTGCTTGCCATTGTACTTTAAAATGTTGCATTTCCCTCAGCAAACAATGTGTAGAACATTTAAGATTAATTGCTTGCACCTGTAGAGAGTTTTTATCCATATAAAAATGTGAATCTTTGCAGATTTCACTCAGAATATAATGTACACCTTCCCTAGCAGCAGACTTCTTGACTCCCACTGACAATTTGATGATGAAAAAAAAACAAGCTAATATATTTGCTGATGTAAGAAGCTTGGCATTTTTCATGGCTATTATCAATTTGTCTTATTTCTGAAGCTTGCTTGACTAGTTACGTTTTCTCCCTTTTAGTGTCCTTGTAAACATTAATGACAAAGTGGAGTGTATTTTGTTCTTGCATAGTCATACTTCAGAAATTTGATTGATGCATAATAGTGTCCAATTTATTCCTTAATTTCAGTGATGCTGGTGGTCTTCCTGTTCATCACCTTCGCCCAACACCAGAATCTGGTTCAAGTCCAAGGTACTCCTCATTCTTCTTGTTAACTACTTTGCTTTTTTTCTGTCTCTGCAGCTTTTTCCTTTAGAACACTGGAAAAGGCTTCGCCCTTGTGACCAAACCACACCAACCGTGGGAAAATCCAGCATTACCCACACGCATCTGCGGGTTATTGCTTAAGTATCTCATCTGTGAAAGAACATTGTCCTTGTATCATTAAACATGCTAAATAACCTCAGTGTAGATAAAAAAGTCACTGTGGTGAATTTTCTGAAGAGCATTAAGGTTGAAGGGCCTTGGACAGGTAATTACTGATACAGCATGACTTATTTATTTATTTATTTAGTTTTATTTATTTAATTACTTAACTTATTAGTTTATAATCAGGTAGGTGGATTAGTCCAAAGACCATTTTCATCCACAGCCTGGGCTGAGAGGCAATGAACATTGTAAGTAAACTGATGCACTTTAAATATGATAGATTGTTATGTTTACATAGTTGAAAAACTTTAGAAGGTTCATATACAGTTACTGTACATTTTTTTATAAAGTAGAATGTCATACAATTTTTATGTACTTCAGATATAGTAACAGGTTTACGTTAAGTTTTATCAATTTACAGGGGGTAACAATATAGTTTGGCTACAAGAAATTGCATCTTAAAGATTTAAAACTGAATTTCCTTGAAAAGAAAACTCAAATAGAAATGAGTTACAGAGAGAAGCCTAGAGACTAAGAAGAGAAAACAAGAGTAAGAAATGGACAGGGAAAACAGATGAGAGGAGACTACACATTTTTAGAATGTAAAACCTTTTAAAGTGTTTAACAATTATCTCTAAAGCATTTTCAAGCAACTTCCTTGAAAATGTGCTCAGAAGGGGACTTCTTATACTTGGAATATCTTGATGTCTAGTTTCAGCTGGTAGCTTGTTCTAGTGATCAGAGCCTGTTTGTGAACAATGCCGTCACCAGTGACTGTCTTAAATTGGGAATGTTTAAGTGATATTAAGTTATCCTGTGAATTCCTTAGGAGGTAGGACTGTTCCCTGATTGGGAGTTTTCTTTTCAGTGGGGGGAAGTAGTCAGTAGCCATCATTTAGAATTTTATGTAGTAAGGTGCATAGAAGATAAGTGGTCCTTACAGTAATGAATAGCCAATTTAGGTAATTTAGAAAGTTGTAGTGTTGTACATATGTGTCAGCAAATAGGGCAAATATGTCTATTTTATTCTCAGTAATTTGAAGTCTTTGAGTGTCATAAGCAGAGTGTAAAGGAGAGTACAGGAAGACAAAATTCTAGTTTACAGAGAAGGACATTTTGGCCTGTGCTTTTAGGGTAGTAGGAACTAAAAGATGCACTACCCTATAGCAACGTTTTAGTTGTGAGAGGACTTTATTAATGCGGTTGTGATGCCTAATGTAGAGTCAAGGGTTAGGTCTAAGTATTTGTACTCAGTTATAAAAGGAATAACATGGTTATTATCTGAGATAGTAAGGACAGGAAATTGAGAGGCTCTGTAAAGGAAGGAAAAAGCATAATGCTGTTTTTGTGGTTAATTTGCAGTTTACTTTGTTCTGACCACTGAGAAACATTAGAGAAGGATTGCAGGGGTGTGGGACATCTGTTTGCATGGAGTATTAAATATCATCTACAGAGAGGGTAAGGTCAAGTTAGGGTAACCCATCAGTAATAACATTAATGAGTAAAGAAAACAGTAATGGAGCTAGAACAGAGCCTTGGTGGACACCTGCTTTTAGTGTTCCATTATTGGACAGTTTGTTAGAATAAAATTGAAATGTCCTGCTGTCGCGATAGCTCTGAAACCAGGCAACATCATTTTCTCAGAAAATGAATTTTTGTAACTTAGCAAGCAGAATTTTGTGGTCAACATTTTCAAAGTCACTTGGCTGAATAATTACAGTACTGGTTGGTAATGTGGTCAGTGTTTTTCTGACCGCCACACTCTAGAGGAACCTCAGATGCAGTTACAACTTGTGATGTAGGCTGCAAAATGCTTTTCCCAGCTCATGTTATTTATGCTTGATGTAGCCCCTGTACAAGTGAATAAATGTGAGATCTGTGTATTTTAAAACATGCACCTCATTGTGGAGAGTCATATACCATGATGATGACTGTTGATTTAATACTAGCAAGTGATGTCCAGGACCATAAGCCATACCTTTAAGCAAAATGCATATAAAAGTTTGTGCTTCCCTTTTTAAGTAATTGATCATGCTCACCTTCAAAATGGAGCAGGACCACACATGATAGGTTTGGTGTAAACTTCTGTCTAACTATCTGATCATCAAGACTAGCCTTTAAAGTGTTAAGCAGCTGTTTTTTATAACAGCACCAGTGCACAAAAACACTTTAGATTAACAACTTTGGCAACTGAAAGCAGAAGAGGTTGTCAGCAAACCTAGGGAGCCTGTAATAAGAAAAATAACCAGAGATCATATAGAGATATTAGAGATGTAAAGGAAGTTTTATGAAAACAAGTATAAAGCAGAGGAATGTGGAAACCAAGAAAAGGCACAAATGGACAAATTTATGGAAGACTTAATTATGCCAAGCTTAGAGGAAGATTAAGTTCAACAGTTAATAGCTAAGATAGGAATGGATGAGATGTTTAAGTTTGTAATTTGTGAGGAAAGACAACAATAATGATTTGGAAGGTTTTGTTAAACAGTATTTTAAAGGAGGGAGAGTACCAACATCTTGGAGGAAAGCTGCAGTGTCTGTATTACCCTTCCGACCCAGCTTCATATATGCCTATTGTAATTTTAAACCATGATTATAAAGTGTTTGTCCATACTAGCTGATATAATGGCAAAGGCATTGCTATAGTTGATAGCTGTGAATCAGTTTGGTTTTGTGGAGGGGAGAAAAACATTTTGCAATATTAATAAAACAATTTTCAATTCATAAGGAAGCAGAGTATAAGAAAATGCTGCTATTTTTCTTTTAAACAAAAACATTTTATTGAATTATCACTTATGGCATAGTCAGTCATACATTTATATAAATGAAAACAAACCATATTGGCATATTTTCATTTGCAAACACTATACATCACATTTCATTTTCTATGCAGTCATTGTCAATTGAACATTACACAGCTTGTTCAATTCCTACCTTCCCTTAAACCAAATTCATCCTCCTAAACCTTAGTTTGCATGTATTCCCACAATTCCCATTTTGTCTGTGTAATTTGCTCCTACGTATTTCTAACGATTCCACTTCCAGTTTTTACCTCTGTTAACTATATTCACTAGTCTAATATGATTGGCTTAGAGGTTAGACTTTGGTTTCCATTTTCTGCTATTGCTGGTGGATCTTGCTATAGTGAAAGCATTCAGTGGAGCCAGTCGGGATTTTTTTGAGAAGGGTGATGGTAGCATTTGGGTTCCTTGATAGAATAAGTGTTAATTAGGAGAATGTATGAAGGTTCAAATACGAGAATTAATGTGGGAAGGTTTATCTCCAATAAGCTGTGTTTGAACAAAGAAATAAGGCATGGGGTGTCCTCTTTCCCTTGTATTTTTAGAGCCACTACCAAAGAAAAAAGAGGCTCACAAATTTAAGGATGTAACTGGTGTGGTAATAAAGAACATTTAGCTTTATTTGCAGATTTTTACTTGTAAATCCAGAAAACCCAGTATTGTGACATATTTTAAGACTGTTTCAAGTCTTTTCAGATTATAAAATAAACAAAGATGTAGCAAAAGCTATAGCAGTAAATGATGTATCCTCACATGAATTGGTTCAACAATAGCCATCATTTATGGGGGACATGATTAGATGAAGTATTTAAGTGTATAGATTAAAAAGGATTCTATTATGACAGATAAGGATACGTGGGAAGAAACTAAACACAATATGGAGGCTGAGAAGGTGGAAGCTTTTGGTTATGGATATGTATAAGATACAAAAAAGTACAATTGTTTCTAGTCCCTTTAGTTTTTAACAGGTCAGGCATATTTTTGTCAACCAAAGGAGAAGTTGTAGACAGTAATTAAAGGATTGAAATACTTTATTTGGGAGCAGAAGAGGGCAAGAGTTAAGTAGGATAAGGTGGTTCTTCTGTGGAAGAAGGTGGTTTAGGATTACCTGATTTGTAGACATATTTTAGAGCTACACAGTTAAGGCTCTTATACGTAACACAAGCAGAGGATTATAAATCAAAGTGGAAAGTGATGGCAATGAAGGGGGGTTGGGAAGTATGGAGAGTAGGATTGTATGCAGATCCTTAAAGAAAATGGCAACCATACAAAATATTATATTTGGTAAGTAGGAGAAAGCATACTAAGAACTTAGTAAACACAGGAAAGGAGAAAGGAGATTTCACCAACAGGGATGACTGCAAGTAAGGGTATAGAAAATGGACACAAAAGTACAGGAATTTACTGGAGAAAATTAGCAAAGGAAGCAAAGTTTTGGGAGCAAAGAACTAGGGAGGAAAATGTAAAAGAGTGAGATGAGGCTAAGTAGAAGGTTGGACGCCAGGATAGAGACTACCTTCCCTACCAGAGATGATAAGAGTATAGGCAAAGAGAAAGAGACAGATTAGTTGTTAATTAAATACCAGCTTTAGTAGTGTTTTTTTGTTGAGTCTAGAACAGAATTTTCCATTAAAAAATGGATAATTAGTAGGGCATATAATATATTGCATAACAATAAGAATCAATCAGAGGAGGTTAGAAAAGATTGGGAAGACAGAACAGAAAGGCAACATACAAAGACCCAATGGGAGGACATCTGCAAGACTTCTAAATTGTCAGTAAAGCACAGAAGGTATAGGATGTTTGCTAGTTAGTGTTTGCATAGATATTTTAATACCCCAAGCAGACCAGATAGTTTTCTTCAGGTAAATGGCAAACACAGGATGTGTAATGGGAAAGGAGGTAATTTTGAACAATTTTTTGTGGCACATAAGTTGGCAGATTTAAAATTGCCTATAGAATACTTTGTCAGAAATATTGGGCAAGCAAGTGGTTGTAACTAAGGAAGTGATTCTTCTGGCTGGGGTAAAGGATTTGAATTGTCCATATATAGTAAGGCCTTACTAAGTTTAATACTGTTAGCAGCAAAAAGTAATGTTACTAAAAATGGAAATCAAAATCTTAACCAACTGTATCTGAAACACTGAATATTGTAAAGGAGATACAAGAACTGGAGGGTAGGGTCTTCAGAAATGGAAAGGGGCAATTTACATAGAAATAAATGACATACCTCTCAACCTCTTAGTGCAATAAATCAAGCTAAAATAATGGGGGAACAAAGGCCCAAAAAAGGGACAGATTTTAAATATTGCTGTTATAGACAAGTTGCTTAAACTCAAATGTATGTCCTTATTTAGTGACTTCAGGCCTCAGTAATTTGCCAGAAAACAACACAGTGTATGACAAGCAAACCAAGATATGTGAAGAAAATATGGATAGTTGAGAGGCATTTAAATGTAATTTGTGGGAACAGTAAAAGTGGAATAGTGTTCAGGAACAGGTGTAAAATATAAGAGAGGGCAGGACTTGATCAATTTTGTAATATCAAGTGAATGAAAATTGTTAATGTATACTGCATAAAAAGAAAACGAAAGTAAATGTTAGTATTGTTTATTTTTTTTTCTGTTACTGTTTATATGTCAGTGTCACTAGTTTAAGGACGTGTTTAATTAAGATGATTTAAAAAAGAATAATTACAGGTAACATATTTCCTTAATTTTTGCCTATTTGTATGCGTTTGTTATATGCCCAGTCAGACCAAGTTTTGTAGATATGGATCTGTTGTTGTAGCAAGACTAGCTTGGGGAAACCTGCTATTGACACAAATGTATACCATCTGTCACTCCTAGGAATAATTCTGTAGGTTTATCACCCTCTTTTTTTAAATTTTTTTTGGAGGGGGGCAGCTTGATTCTGTACTCTAGAAGAGTTATCTTTTCTTGCCTTAGCTCTATTTGGATCTGATTGAATAATAACCAAAGTATGAGATGGACGAAAGAAGACATGGATGTAGTGTTATGGTGAGTACATCATTTTTGTTGTGTGAACAAGTGGCTGGTAAATTTGCTTGAAATTTAGGATGAACTTTAGAACAGGGCACATTTTTCAAACACTAGTCTTATTCCCAAGGCTGCATGATGTGTAAATCAGAACAAGTCAGTTAAGTAGAGCAGCATTAATCTGTAGTATAAAACACTGCCTCCACAATTTAATGCAATTAAAAATACAAAAGTAAGTAGATTAAAAAGGGTCTGAAACCTTACATGCTGCATGCAGGCCTCCTGTGTCTGGTTCTGGAGATACTGTTAAAAAATCTGCAGTGTTTCATGATTAGAAGTCTGAATAGAAGAATGTATAATATTTTTCTCCTTTACATACAAGAAGATAACTTTTTTCCCAATTATCTCAGAATCCATTAATTGTGTTTTAACAGCTACACCTAAACAAGCAGGTGTTTGTGCAGTTTTCCATTAAGCAGCAGAGAAAATATATGATAAATCTGTATGTTGGACATAAAGATTGATTTATCCAATTTGCTTACATTGTTTTTAAAGGACAGCACTTGGCAGCCTGAGCACTAATAAGAAAAATTCATATCCCTTGGGTCACTATCTGGCATTACAGCAAGCAGCAGCTGCCTGTCTTCTGTGGCTTGTGCTTCTGAGTTTGATATATTACTGTGTGCTGTGCATTGGTGTTAATGCAGTCAATGTTGTTTTTCTTTAATTATCTCTTTGTGTAGTGGTATTTGCATATATAAAATGCTACTGTTGCTGAGATGAGCAGCAAATACGGAAAATACATTGATCTTTGTAACTAATGTGCATTACTTTTTCTCTCCACAGGTTGTCACATCCGATGTTCTGCAGACAGCTCACATACTGATAGTACATATGGTGAGTCAGTTATCACTGCTAGGGATGGTTTGGGTGGGGAGAGGGATTCCTCTGTCTGGCCATGGCACAAAACATGAACCTTACTGTCCTTTGCATTGTTGTTTGAATGTTGAATATTGAAGGGAAGGATGCTGTCTTATTAGATCATAAATTCCATGTTTTAACCCAACCAGTAGTAACTCAAGCAATTTAACCCTTTGTAGCCCAAAACTGAGAACAAACAGATAACACGTGGCATAGTATTGCTTGGAATGCTCTGACACAAAAGCAATAACAGAAAGATAGTAATGCTTTCTCTGTACAACTCAAAACGTTGTTTTTTAGTAAAGCATTACCAGACAAAAAGAAGAGCAGAAGTAATACAATGACAGGAATAAGAAGCAGTCGATATTACAAATTGGAATAAATGTAACAAGCCCATAGCAAGTTTAACATCTTTAATTTATAACAAACTCCAAGACTAACGGCAGCAGTGGTGTGTGTAGCTGAGTAGCTCAGAAACTTCTCTGTGCACACAGGAGACAGGAAGATGAAGAGGGCTCCAAATCAGCTTGAATTGGACTCTGTTCTATTGCTTTACAATGAAGTCTGTACTCTGAACAGTATGCATCAGCAAAGCGTAGCCACTGAATACCCAAGATACTGTATCCCCCTTTCTTATGTAAAAAACATTTCTGTTTAAACTGCAATTGTTTTGTACAGGAAAACTTAGAAAATGAGAACATTTTAGTGGTTTTCAGTTTCATTTACAGGTTTATAGCTGCTGGCTTGCAATTTAGACTCTGCAGTCCTGCAGAATACCTCATTGTACACTGACTTGGAAGGCATTTTGTAGATTGTTTTCAAATTTGTACTTGACATGCAACCTTTGAAATGTGTGGATGTTATTTAAGCCTGCTGTTTTAAGTGAACTAGGTGTAGTATTTTTTTTCTCAACTTCCAAAGTAACTAAGGTAAGAAATAACTGTTGATCTTTTGTAGAACAGGGCACTATATGTGTATTCATCTTTCATTTAACATTTACTAAAATCAGACTGATTTTTATTGCTACTTTTCTAAATTTCTAATGAGAGTTTAAAGCAGGAAAAAATTGGTGGCTTAAAGATTTGAAATAATTGCTTCTTAAAACTTATGAATTTACCAAAAATAAGCTGCTTGATGCATGCTTTCTGTTTGGTCCTGTGTAAGATGAATTAACTTGTAATTTCTAGCCTGTTAGTAATCACGTCCTTACTTCTTACTTGACATGAAGTTGCTTAGCAGATCACACTGAAGTACAGTTGTAAAAACATGCATCTACACAATAAAAAATGTAGTAAAAAGGAAGGAAGTGCTGGATTTAAGAAAGGGCAAAGATGAAAAAAACAGGACTTGGCAAGACTCTGAGGGAGAGAGATGCTTAGCATATGGACAGCCATTTAGTCTAGGGAGGTTTGGGGTAATAGAGGTTGTGGGGTCTGCAAATGGGTAGGGAGCTGTATGGAAGTTTGGAACTACTTCTGGGTTAGACTGGCTGTTGTGGTGAAAAATGGCAGCGTGGAATGGGAGAGGAAGAGGAGGAGGCAACAGCAGGTCACACAGGATGGGTAGGAAAAATAAAAAGCAGAAACATAGAGGACAGGGAGACTGGGCAGATTTATTCTGCAGTATAAAAGCTAGTTAGGTGGTACAGGGTAAAGTGAAGGAAGACAGTGGGAAATTTAGCCATGAAATTGAGGAAAACAAGACAAATAAGGTGAAGAGAGAAGTGCAGACAACTCTACCAAATAATGAAGGGGAGACAGAGACAAAGTTGAATATGCAGAAGCCAACATCACAAATAAGGGCACTCTGCCAGGTTGTAAGGACAGAGCATGAAGAGGACATAAGAGTAGAAAATAGAAGAGTGTAGGAAAATGGCAGATTTATCAGCTGCACTTGTATTATAGAAGTGTAGGAAAATGGCAGATTTATCAGCTGCACTTGTATTATAGAAGTGAAACAATCAGAGATACAAAAAGAACTAGGGTAGAGGAACTGAAAGTGGAAAAACTGTACAAAGAAGGGGGTACAGATATGTGGGGTATGACGTGAATGAGTGAATAGTGAGAGAACTGAGACAGAGATTAAGAATCCTGTCAAGGCAAGCATTAGAGACCAGTATGGGTACTGTAAAACCAGCTTCAGACTTTGACATGAAAAGAGGGAACAAAGGTGGTCATCAATGTAGAGTGGAGGATAGATGTTGTGGCGTATCTAAATAGATATAAACATTTCATAATCATTGTTTGTAATTAAAACGATCTGTATGAAGCTATGCCTGAAGGATATTTGCCCTGTTTGGGTAAAACAGCCATCCCAGCTTTTTTCCAAGATGCTGGTACTTTCCCACCTTTTAAAATACAATTAACTAAAATTTTCCAGATCCTTATCACTTTCTTTCCTTTCTAGCTTCCAAACTTTCACAGGAATCCGTTATGTTCATGGATACTTCCCAGTTGATTAATTATATCAGCTCTTCCTATTTTAGCTATTAATTGCTGACCCTGATCTTCCTCTAACCTTGGCGTAATTAAAACTTTTATGAATATTTAATTTGTGCTTTTTCTTGGTTTTCACATTATACAATTTTTCATAAATTTTCCAAAATATCTCTAATTCATCTGTAGGGTCACTAGTTGTTTTTCTCATCAGAGGCTCCTTAAGTTTCATAACAGTACTTTCTATTTTCTTTTGTGCAACTTGTTGAACTGAAACTTTTGTTGCTCTGGAGTAGTTATAAAAATAGTTGCTTAATAGCAGCCTTTCTTAACTCGTGCATATATTGTCCAAATACTGTCTTATTTTTCCATTACTACTCTGCAGTAACTTCTTTTCCTTTTCTGTGAGATTATCATGAGAAGAATGAAAAACAGAGTCCCATGCTTGCTGGCTCACTGTGTGTTGGTTAAACTTTTTTGTATTTCCTCATTAGATTGTTCTGCATCCAGAATGTCTTTAATCCTTTAGAGAAGAAATATTCTTTAGACAGCTGATAAAGCAGCTTGAGTCTGCCTCTCAACATTCCCTGACTGGAGGGATCAACTTTATTCTCCTGTGCCTGGTGTACAATGAATATTAATTTTCCACAAACATTCTATCTCCGATTTTTAATATTTTACCTTTCTGCTACAGTTTTGACAAGAGCAATTGTTTCTGCTGATGCAATTACATGGTTACTAATATAAGCCTTGACAGATTTCTCATAGCCAGTTTTGGAATATAGTTACGATGTACCTTTATCAGTTAACAAATCCTGTTGTGGAACATCAGTCTAATTACATCAACTGTATTGCTGTCCAGCCTTCTGTGAATGTTTGTCAGGTTAGATGAAGAACCCAAGGACCATTCGGTGCCTACATCAACTCACTCATTGGAGGTCAACACTGGGTTGCCTACCTGAACGTTCACCAAGGCTGTACCTACATCTGCTGCAGTTATGGAGGGGAAATCCCGGGTGATTGTATTAGAGGAGCCTAGGAGGATTCCCCAAATACTTGTTGGGGAAGAGGTGCCTGGTACCCTCATAGGGTCCTCATTGATCTGAACCTCTTAGATATGTTAAAGTTTATGTTCCTTTAACAAAGAAACAGACAACTAGGCATGTAGCCCTTGTGGTTAAGGATCAGTGCTTTTCGATGCTCTTATGGCTGTAAAGCCCCATCAAAGATTGTCTCTTCCTGCTTCTGTTCCTTGGTTTTTCGCTCCTTCCAAATGTCTTAAGGACTTTAATTCCTGTGATGAAGAGTTAGACTGTGGTGAGGAATCATTAGCTTATTCTTCTTAGATTCACTCTCCTCTTGCCCTAGGGTCTGAAGAAGCGGATTACTTTCTCCTGATTCCCGTATGGAAGGATTGTCCTCTGTGGATACTATGGTTCATATGATGGAACACTTTTAAGTTAGATTTTTCTCAAGTTTCTGGCAGTCAGAAGAGGTACAATGAACTATTGAAAATAGATGCTCCTAGGACTTTTGCTGTCCCTTCAGTTTCGGATGCCCATACAGATATTTCTCTTTGGCTTCTCAGGCCCCTCATTACCAATCTTCTGCCTCTAAGAAGAATGGCAGGTTCTATAAAGTCCCTGAAGCTCAGATGTTTTTTGTATAAAACTCCTTCCTCTAATCCAGCTGTTATTTCTGTGGCTACTGATAAGCCAAATACATTGCTGTCCTCCTCTAAACTTTTACCTTCTGATAAGGATAGTCATGCCATGTAAAAGTAGGAAAAAGTGTACACTTCTGCTACCTTTGCTTTCAGACTCATTAACGACCAGACCTTTATGACAAGGTATGTACTTAGCTCTTCCAAAACTTGGGGGCATTCTGACTGATATGCCTGACTCTGAGGTGGAGATTTTCTCAGGTACCTTGTCATTCTATTAAATGCAGTTATGATGCTGCCAATGCCTCATCTAGGGCTGCTGTATCTGGATCTATGATGAGAGTACTCTTGGTTGCACCTACAGGCTCCTCTTGAGAGCATCAATGCTAAATTACTGGATTCTCCTTTGGACAAACAGATTTTTTTTGGAATTGCAGCTACCCAGCTTTTTAAGACCCTGCAAAATAAGGATAAGGTTATGCAGGATCTTTAACAAATCCTTCTTTCTTTCTACTTTTCCCAAATTTCAGAGAAATTATCCATCTAAGCCTTCCACAGGCAACCTAGGCAGCCTTCTACAGTTAAGTGGGCCTCCAAGAGAGTTTTTCCTGACAAGCCTTCTCAGGGTACTAAGGGTTAAAAGAGGGCTTTCCCTGACATATCTGCTTCCATTTGACATTCAGCCACTTCTACCCCCAGCCAGATTCCTTTATTCCTCTGAGTAACTCTTTTCCTGTCTGGCAAAAGATCTCCGAAGACTGTTGGGTACTTTTCATTTTTCCAAAATGGTTAATCTCATGTTGTTATTTTCATTCATTCCTCAACTGTTGGGTTTGGATCTGATGGCTTTTTACAGCTCATGGAACATTGAAAACTCTCAAGCTCCTCTGTTACCCACAATGCACTAGTTCCCCTAACATTCCCCAGCTCTCATTTGCTGCTTTCACGTTCGGGCATTGGTCACTGTTAGCTCTGGAGTATTTCTTGTTTTTAGTAATGTAAAAATGTATCTTTTATAATCTTTTATATTTGAAATTTCTACCTTCTCATCCCTTTAGCTTATCCTCTCTTGCCATTGTTACACTTTTTAGTGTATATTCCCTTAATTACCATTGTAGGTATTTCTCTGTAAATTGCCATATCTAGTATTTTCTCTTAATTAATTTGGGAAAAAAAACCTTCTCTTTCCTTTTCTTTTTCATTTCTCATTTCCTGGACTATTTAGCAGCAATATTGGAAAAACCTTTGGGTTTTAAAAAATGTAAGGTCTGCAGCCATAAGATCCCCTTTGATGCACATAAGTTGTGTGTATTGCTTAGGCCTAGCCCATTTAATTTCTGTATGTGAGGTATGTAAGAGCTTTAGCTCTTATCGACTGGAAGAATACATTAATATTAAGGGGTTCAATGCTATCATCCTCTTTTGATGCGGCATCTGGTACTCAAACCCCCAAGAAAGGTGATAAGGAGAAGCCTAAAAAATATCCTTCGGACCCAACAGGCTCTACTTCTGAGTTCAGAGCCACCTTGGATCTGAAATCTAAAACTTCTGATTAATTTCTTTGGATCCAAAGTCTAAAACCTCAGATCCGAACCCACTGGATCCAAAGAAGCATAAAGATGGATCTCCTCAAATTTGGTCTCCTCACATTCTGGCACCAGTAAACTCTCATCTCCCATCTCCTTTCCTGGAGAGATGTCACCACTCAAGGACCCCATCCATTGCTTCATCTTGTCGATCCTCCAGAAGTTTGACTGAAGCAGATGTGGATAGTATGATGAGGAAATTTCTCATGATGCAAATTCAAGTGGGGATTCGTCTAGCTCCTACCCCATCAGGTCTGGAGACATTTATTAGTACTATCCCACCTATTATGTCTCCTGCTCTGATCCGACCTTTAGTTTTAGAGTAGTTATGTCCAAGAATCCCAGATCCATCTTTATTGGACCTGAAGATCATTATATCTTTTACTCTGGTACCATGTCTGAATGCACCGGCTCCAATGACTCTTGGAGCAGTAGTGTTAACACCGGATCTGAGGTGGTAGAATTGAGTCTGAGATTGTCCAAGCTATCTCTGCCCCTCAGTGCCTTGGGTCTTAACAGCTCATCTCCATCCCCTGCTTGAGGGCTTTGCCTTCTGGTCAGTAAGAGTCAACATTTTGGAAACATGTCTTCTTGGAGCCATTGGTTTCTTTCTCCCAGAGGCATTCCACTTTTGAGGTAGTGAAAAGAGTTTTCTCTGCTCCCAGAGAAAGGACATGTCCACCTTCCACGTTTCCTACTCCACAGATGTAGTTGTCTTTGCTTCTTGAGACTAAACTTTCTATTCCACAAGGACAGCCAGCTCAAAGTCTCCAGCATAACCTTCAGGGTATATTGGTTTCTTCCGATACTTCTCCAGAGCACCTCACCAAAGAAGTCCCTAGGAAGAGAAAGTGCAAAAGGAGGCACTTAGACACTCCTCAAGAGTCTGTCGTGGAAGATACTGATTTTGATGAGGGGAAAAGGGTCCCCAAGATCACCATTTGGAGACATATTAGAGATTCTCAAGCAAAGGGGTGTTTGGTCAGTCGATAACCCTTCCCAAGGAGAATCAGTATTCCTGGAAGCTTTTGGAACTGGCCTGTCTACCTCATAGGTGACACCGCCTATCAATCATTGATTTGATCTCTGTATGAGCATGGAAAGTGCCTGACTCAGTTGAGTCAATCACAAGAGACCAGATAGGATTCTGGCACCACCCAAGGACAGGGATTTTTGGAACAAGGGAGTACCAGTTGATGCCATGGTCTTAGCGGTGGCTACCAGAAAGGAAGTTGCAGAACAGAGTTCCTCTGATCATCTCCCTACGAGGAAGTCTGGGGTGCTGGACAGAGTCCTCTGGCTCAGTGGTGCTCAAGAATATCCTTCCTTAGAGTCCTCCCGGGATTGAGGTAGCTGGGGAGAATGTCCTAACAGTTGAGAAATGAATGAAAATGACAACATCAGATAAAGAAGTTATGTGCTCACCATAACATTTCACCTGCGTTGTCCATTTTCATTCTTCCTCAATTTCTCTCCCTCCAACTCCCTACCAGTACGACTTCTGGAAGGTTCAGAAGATGCTAGAGAAAGCAATGTTCCTTTGTTTTGCTCTCAATATGATACTTTTTTTTTTTTTTCAGGTACTGATTTTTCTTCTTCTTTATTTCACTAAAAGTCAGCAAACAAGACCTGGGGTATGGTAGGGGACTAGTGCATTATGAGTAAGAGAGAAGCTCAAGATTTTTTCAAGCTTCTTCAGTGTTCCAAAGCGTGTCAGATCCATCCAACAGCAACCCAGAAAAAAAGGAGAAATGAAGATGGAATGTGATAACACAATTTGAGCACATTTTTTCTTTTTTATATTTGTGTTTTCTGTGTTTTCATTCTTTTCCTTTCCTTCTCCTCTTTTCTTAACTTTCCTCCTCAGGATCTTTTTTTTTTTTTTTTTTTTTTCAGCCCTCCCTCCCTTCTCCAGCCAGCAGTATCCCCAGGGCAGGGTTTTTTCTCTTTTTTGCTCCAAGATGTTTTTCTCCATGAAGCCATTAGGTCTCCACTTTTTTTCAACATTTTTCTTTGTTTCTTTTTTGTAGGATGTTGTCTCTGTAC
Source organism: Protopterus annectens (assembly GCF_019279795.1). NCBI lineage: Eukaryota > Metazoa > Chordata > Ceratodontiformes > Protopteridae > Protopterus > Protopterus annectens. Next base: position 1,825,802,134 of record NC_056741.1, read on the forward strand.
AAATGTGTTTTCCCCTCTGTTTTTGTAAGCTTTTTTGTTCTAGTTTTGCTTTTCCTTTACCTACCATTCCTATTCACTCTGTCTTCAGGAAGTTTTTATTTATCTCTTCTTCTTCCTCTTTTTTAATTTTTTTTTTTTTTTTTTGGTTTTTCTACAGCTCAGTGTTGCCTTTTGGTGTTTCTACAGCTCAGTGTGTCTTTGCAGAGAGCTCTTTTTTCTATTAGCCTTTTGCAGATTTAGATGACCTATTGATTTACTTCCCCTAGCTTCTGATTTCCACTTTCCACTTCATTATGCTTTGTGACAGTGTGATTTCCCCCTCATCTCAGTTGCAGGGATCAGTTTGGGATTCAGACCCGACCCCCCACTCGATGCTTTGTCTCCACCACTGCTGTCTTTTCATCTTTATTTTTTCTTTTCTCCCACTTATCCTCTCCTCACAAAAGGAATTAGTGGCATTGTGTATTCCATACATTTCATCCACCTGCTTGACTTCTTAAGCTTCACATGGAACAAGACTGTTTTAGCTTCAGCACCACCATCCTCTGAATGTTCTTGTTCCTCTCTTGCCCTGTGTCGAGCTCGAGCTCTAGTGGTGGATTCAGTAAATTTCTCTGAATGTATGTCTATCTTTTCAGGTTTCTCTTCCCACTTAAAACTCAATGCCACTATGATGCCAATGATCAAGGATCCAGATCCAACAATCTCCAGATCCACTCCTCTCACTTTACTCACAAAGTGGCAGACCAACCTCATTCTAGGCCTTCGTGCCTTCCAACCTCTTTGGGTTCCAGGTCCTCTAAGGATTTTCACAGACAATACTACCATCAAATGGTATACCAGTAAACAAGGGGGCAGAAAGTCTTACCTTCTTTGTAAGCAAGTTCTTCATGCTTGGGATTTTGTTGTCCAACGTCATTTGTTTCTTCAGGCGGCCTGCATTGCCTCAGAGCACAATCTTGTGTCAGATACTTTAAGCGGGTCCAGGATGATCCTCATGAATGCATGCTTCACAAGAAGGTGTTCCTGGACATAGTAGATCTTTTTTGCCTCCTGTCTGGACAGACATGTTCCCTGGTTCTGTTCCAGACTGCCAAGTCCTCTGGCTACAAAAGTGGATGCTCCGTTTTTTCCTGGAAGGGAATGTTTTTGTATATCCATCCCCTCTTCCTCTACTTCCAAAAGTCCTACACAAATAGGCCCAAAATCTTATTGGTGACTCCCTTTTGGCCCAGTCAACACTAGTTTCCCCTTCTGTTTCTGGCCAGGGGCAATCATCACATGTTACCTCAGGATGGATCTTCTCACACAGGGCAGGGATCTCATTCATCCTCATTTGCCCACTCCTCAGTTGACTCTCTGGATGATAGAGTTTTGGTTGTTTTTAGATACCAGTTTTCTATGTACGTGCTTTGAGTTTTGCAGGAGGCCAGAAAATCCACTACTACAAAATCCTATGCCACTAAATGGAAGGATTTTCTATTTGCTGTTTCATTCATGACCTGAACCCCTTTTCTGTGGGTATTCTTAGGTCCTTTGTTATTTGAGTGAGTTGCTCACTTCTGGTCTAGCATGGTCATCTGTTAAAGCTTGGTTGTCAGCCATTTCTGTTTGCTTGCTTTGAATCCACCTCTTGCTTCTTGTTTTGAAGTCAAACAGTTTTGAAAGGCATCTGTTGTATTAGGACTGCAAGAAAACATATTCCTCCTTCTTGTGACCTTGATTTTGTTCTGGGAAAATTTACTCTGTTTCCCCTTCCTTGTTGCAATGTACTTGTAAGACTTTTCTTTTGGTGCCTTTTGTTTATGCTAAAAGTGTCTCTGAACTTCAGGCATTCAGTAGCACTTCCACTTTTTTTCACAAAGATAGGGTCTCTCTTCATATTAATCCTTTTTATGCCCAAGGTGGTTAATGATTTGTCTTTGAATCAAACAAATCATCTTCCTTCTTTTTCCCCTCTCTACAGAATGCTGGTGAGAGGATTCTTCTCACCTTGAATTTGCATAGACTGACCTATACAAGACAAAAGATATCAGAAAACCTGACCAACTTCTTGTTTCTTTTAATTCCAGGAAATTAGGTTTGGCTGTTTCTAAACAAACCATCTCCTCCTGGAGCTCTGAGACCATTACCTTTTGCTTTCCTTTCATGGCAAACAGATGTCTTCCTGAGTTTGTTCTCATTCTACCAGGATGATTGCATCTTGTGGTGCTTTTCTTCATGCATCACAATACTAGATCCATTTTGGAAGTTGCAACTTGGTCTTCTTTTCACATCTTTACCAAACATTGTAAGTTGGATCATAACATAAGAGGTTACTAGGCTATCGATCCAAAGGTCATTTCAAGCCTAGCCATTTCAGCCCAATGTAATACAATAGATACTCTAGTCAATAACCAGGATTGTATTTAGTAGTGACTGCCCATGTCCAGGAGGTTGTGGGTGCTATCTCTGGTATGACTTTATGGTGCCCCATCCACTCATCCAGGTTCCTTTTGAAAAGTGTCATAGAGGTGCTCTGCTTCATATAAATTGGCAGCCTATTCCAAAGTTGCAGCTGGGAGACAAATCTGTCCCTCCAGCGCATCCTATTCAAGTCTCAGTCCATATTTAGGTCCTTGAAACAAGTAGCTTGAGTCCCGTTTGATTTACATATGTGCAGCAAATTCATTAGGTTTGCATCGGAGATTGCTCTGTAAGCCAGGAATAAGACTTCCCTAAGAAGTCTATATCGTACAGAGTATAGTGACAGGGACTTTAGTTGGTCTGTGCTGGAGTCTCTTGATCTTCTTTGTTAGAAACCTCTGAGGTCTCACCAATTGCTGCAGGTACTTTGTATGGTGCATGCCAAAAGGGGAGTTATACTCAATTATGGGCCTGATTAGTGATGAGTATAGAGGGGGTTATAACCTCCTTTGCTAATCGTGTGCTATGCAGAAAACCTTCTTTACTACAGTAGACACGTGGTGGTCAAAGTTAAGGTCACGGTCTACTTGTGATCCCAGATCCCTTAGCACTTCCTAGGTACATAAGGTATTGTTGTTAATTTAATAGTGTGAAGGGGCATTGTTGACTTAGACACCTGGCCTGCATAAGACCCCCCTGAAATATAGTGCCATCATTTGGTGATTCGATTGTTGTACACAAACTTGGTCAGTCACAGCCCCTTAGTTTTAGCCTGAACTTCTAAGAAGTATATAGCAAACAGTAGGGACCCAGCACTGACCCTTGTGGCACCCCACTGGTGACAGGTCTGCTGGTTGATGTGGAGTCGCCCACCTTGATAGTGTGTTACTGGTTTGTAAGCCAGTTGGCAGCCCATCTTACAACAAAGAGGTTTACATTCAGATTGCTAAATTTTTCAGTAATGCCCGAGTTTGGGATTGTGTCGAAGACCTTGGCCAAGTTGAGGTATACTGTGTGCGCAGATTTGCCCTCATCAATGCCCCAGGTCACATTTTTGAAGAAATCCACCAGATTTAACAGGCAGGATCTGCCCTTGACAAAGCTGAATTGGGTCAGATCCAGGGTTTGGAGGTTGCCTCTGTCTTTACTTATGAGGTCCATGATGATATATTACATGGTCTTACAGATGAGGTTGGTCAGACTTATGGGTCTACAATTCCCCAGGTCTGTTGCTAATCTACCTTTGTGGAGGGGAAAAAAACGTTGCTGTTCTCCATTCTGTGGGAAAATAGCTTGCGTTTAAGTTGTGATTGAGTAGGGTACTTAATGGTGATGCTAGTTAATGTTTTAGTTTGTTTAGAAGACAGCCTGGGATGCTGTCTGATCCCATAGAGGCTGTGTTTTCTTACCTTAGACAAGGCTTGAATGACCTGCTCTTCAGATAGGTAGGTTGGGGGCGGATGGTTGGGGGAAAAGTTTCTGATACGTTTGGAGGTGTAAGGGAGTGAACTTTTTGACAAATCTGTCTGCCAGCAGGGTGTTATCTCTGCGGGATCAGTGTGTGTGATACTGTTAGTCACTAGCTTGGCACATGCTTGAGTCCTACTTTTTAGTCTGCGTACACAGTTGTAAAATGCCTCATGGTTTTTCTTGGCCGTGATCGCTAAGTTTTTCTCAGTTGCCCTTAGAGGATTTGACATGTTGTCTTATTTGCCTGCTGAGGCTGAGGAGGTGCTTTTCCATTGCTGGGGCCTTGCCTTAATTTTCCTAGACAGCATCTTTTTGCATTTCTTGATGCTTGATGTCCAACAGGGCATTTTTTTATTTGGGTGCTCTGGCTTTGATTCTCTCTGGAACAACCAAGTCTGTACACTTATACAAGTGATTGTCATATCTAGGGCTAGGGTGAGTTTTGCCATGGCCATCCCCCATGAGTTTTTGGAGGGCTTCTCTGTGGCTTCCTCCTGCCATCCTCTCCAGTAGCTTTTATACTCTTCCAGTTACAAAGAAGACTGCAACAGTGATGAGGAAAGACATAGTACATCTTACCATAACAGTAGATGTCTTGCTACCTGGTGTTGCAGTATTCTGTCCCTTCCTCCAACAGCCTTTTCTTCTTTGTTGCTTCCTTCTGGCCAGGGAGTCTTTCTTCTATCTTTTTCACCTCCTTCCTTTTCTGGATGTACATATTATTGCTTTCCCATTGGGTTGCTCTGGTTCTTCTGGTCAGTTTAGTTCTAAAGATTAGGTGCTCAAACCTATACCTTGGATGTAGGATATACATATTACCTGTGTCATCTGGAAAGTGTAAAGGCTTTGGTATGCTGGTTGGATGTCTGGCTATCCTCAACAGCATATCCCAGTTGCAAAGAATACTGCAACAGTGAGAAGTAGGGCATCAACTGTTATGGTAAGATATTACACAACTGTACGTTCTTCTAGTACTTCTTCATTCTTCTCTGGTAAATATGCTAAACTCATATCTGATGTCCTTCACGAATGCAACTGTAGCTTATTGGCTTGTATCTTCTTCATTTTCACTTCATACATTTGCAGATTAAATGGCATCCTCTGTAGCCTCAGAGGTATGTTGTACTAAGACGCTTTGAATATACTTTGCAAGGTTTGTGGTCTGTTTCCGCCTGAGTTTATTTGTCATAGTCATGGAATTTCTCACATCCATGGGCTATTACTAACCGTTTCTTTTCTAGTTTCTGTAGATGATCTTGACCTGCAGGCCACTGGTCTGTTCTCTTGTTGGATACTAGCTTTTATACCATTCTAATTGGCATCTACTTGCAAAACCTAGTACACAACAAAACCCTCTACACAAACTGACTCATCCCCCAGGCAAAAACCTTCTTTCCTTCAGCCTCGCTCGCCTCTGGAACTCCCTACCTCCCTCCCTCACACCTCTCACCTCTAACCACTCTCAAAAAAAAAAAAGTCTTCACCTTCATCTAGCATCTCAGGGGAATGCTCTTGCTCCCCACCACATAAACTAACTCTACTTAATTCTCTGGAGTTTTTCTCCCCAGGACTCCATTGAAAACGGGTTCTTTATGGCCCAGTGGACTATCCTGGTAAACCAACGGCAATAAATAAATAAATAAATAAAATAAATAAAACGCCTAGCTTAGCCACATCATAGTAGTTAACATCAGAGTATCTACAACTATTGTCTTGAGTGAAAGAAAACTATTTTTCTGCGTACATTACCATTCACAGGCTGAGGCTTGCTCAAGCAGCTTTCTTTGTGGCATAGTTATCTCATACATATCAAGTTGAAAGTTTGCAAATACTGCATTGTTCCTGGAAATTGCAGTAATGTCTACTTGTTTTTTGGCCTTGGCATTTGCACAACTACTTAGACTTTTCCTGGATCTGACTTCAGACCATCTGATATTACAGTCTGACCTGTGTATTGCAGATATATGACTACATTTGTTCATATTTAACTTGAAATGTTTCTGTCTTCAGCAGATGTTCTTCGTGTTTCACTGTTGCAGTCATTACATTTGGGTAATCTGCTGGCAGTGGTTGCCCTCAGTAGGCCTGAATTCCAAAGTCTTGGGTCCTGCGTCAGTTGCTGTCTCTTCTTCCATGACGTCAGGTCGTCAGGGGTATAAAACAAGCAGCCAACGCCATTTTCTTTTGTCTTTCTTGCTGCGTGGTCCCCGAAGCAGAAGCATTTCACAAGTGCCGGTCGGCCGACTCCTGAAATATTGAGTTTGTGTTTCAGAACCGAAGTCTTCACTAAAGCTAAGTACCCCATTGGAGAAACTTTTTTATTGCTCCATACCTATGTCAGAAAAAGTTAATAATTGTATTACTTGTGGGAAGCAAATACCTCATAAGGATTTCCATTTATACTGTATTCCTTGCCTAGGCCCTGATCACAACGTGCCTGGCTGTCGGTTTTGTGCTAGATTTATCCAACGCACTATTAAGCATCGGTATATTTTTGTCTCAAAGTATTTTGGAAACAGATTTAACTACCAAGAAATGTTGCTGGATAGCAATCCAACTACCAGAGTACATAAAAAATGCAAAGAAAAGGACAGAGACAGACAGTTGAGGACCAAAACCGACGACAAAGCTTCTCCTAAGCCAGTCGCCGGTTCGCCTGTACTCAGTGAGGAGCTTTCGCAGCCCCTGATACCCGCTACTTTCGAGTCGCAAGCCCCTACCAAGACCCATGTGGAGTCCAGCATGCAGCAAGATACTCAAAGTATTGGACCCATGGATGTATCACCCTCGGATGGGTCCGGAGCCACTGAGCAGGCACCAGTTTCTGAGGGTGTATTCAGGCCTCAACATTTTTATATCAAACCGATGACAGCTGCAAAACCAAAGACAAATGCAACTTCTAAAACTAAAAAACCAACGCATGAGCCACGTGCATAGGCCGCTATGTCTAAAAAACAGATGATCAAAATGGCTGAAGATCTTATTGCCTTGATCAGGGGTTCCCATCTCCCTCCTGATAAGAGGCGTAGGCAAGACACTGATTATGAATCTTCAGATCAGGTTTCTATTTCTTCTGATTCCTCTTCTGATCAGGAATTATCTATACCTCCCTATGAGGATTCTGATGCAGAGGAGTCTATCCCATCTGCATCACCTCCTTTGGATTATTAATTTGGAGAAACCTTGCATACTTTGAGGGAGTACTTTCACTGGGAGAGTCAAGATTTCTCAGAATCAAAAAAGAGGCTCAAGGATTTCCTTCTTCTCTCTCAGCACAGGCCTTTAGCCATACCACCTGTTTTAGACATTGGGGATGATGTGTTTTCGGAGTCAAACTTGTCCCCTGACTCCTTACCTCCGGCTCCCAGCAAGGCTGACAGATATTACAGGGTCGCTGACTCACACAAATTTTTATTTAGATACCCTGCTGCTGATCCTGAAAGTATTTCACAGGGTCCAAAGGGAGTTAAGGTCTCAACAGCTAAAAATCCTACCCCCTCTGACAGAGATTCAAGGGCACTGGATAAATGGGGAAAGAAGGTTTATACATCTGCAACCTTGGCAATTAGGGCCTTAAACTGCCAGTTTCATATGCTCAAGTATCAACAACATGTTATGGGATTGCTGAAACAGAAAATGATGTTGATTTCTGAATGTGCAGAAAATAAAGAATTGCAGGAATTATTACATGCAGCTGAACAGGTTGGAAAGCATACTTTGCAATGTGGTTTTGATTCCTTAGAGGCCTCCTGCAGGGCCACAGTTACTGGATCTGTGATTAGGAGGCATGCCTGGCTAAAAGAGCAAAATTTGCCTGATCATGTTAAAGCTAAATTACTGGATGCACCTTTACAGCATGATACTCTGTTTGGTATTAAGGCAGAAGAGGTTTTAAAGAAAATGGAAGACAAAGCTAAGTCTATGCAAACTGTAAAAGACTTCTTACAAGTGCAGCCACCAAGATTCAGTAGACACTGGCCTACAAAAAATTGGTCCTTTCCTGTGTCAGACAGAGCTCAAAGGGGCAAATCTAGATGTCCTAAGGGTTCCAGATACCAGGTACAAGATTCTTACAGGTCAAAGCAATGGGGTGCCTCTACCTCCAAATCTGGTGGAGATAAAGCGCAAACCTACAGAAAACAGTCCCAATGACTTCCCTCTGCCTTCACCAAGCACTTACCTTTTGGCAGCACCCTTAGGGGGAAAATTAGCACTTTTTGCTCAAAATTGGCAGTTAATAACCCAGGACAAGTGGGTGCTAAACATAGTATCACATGGTTACAGATTCCATTTCCATAATCTGCCAATGGCAAACGGTTGGCCGGATCAGCCAAAAAATCAATGGGCAGAGACACAAAAACAGGTTACATCCCTCGTGGATATGGGGGCCATTCAGCCACTACTAGAACAGGAAAAAGGACAAGGTTTTTACTCGACTGTTGTTGGTACCCAGAAAGGACAAGGCCTGGCAGCCAATACTGGATTTATCAGTTTTGAACATATTCCTGGACATTACAAATTTCAAAATGCTGACTTTGCAGCAGCTTTTGCCCATGCTGGGCAAGAATGGTTGGCTGATGACATTAGACCTAAAAGAGGCATACCTGCATGTCCCAATAAGGCAGTCATGCAGAAGATACCTCAGATTCAAGGCTGGCTTAATGCATTAACAATTCTCTGCACTGCCCTTTGGCTTATCTACTGCGCCCAGGGTCTTTACAAAGTGCCTGGCACCAGTAATTGCTTTTTGCAGACAAAGAAGTATACAAATATATCCTTTAGTTGGACGACTGTCTCATTCAAGCAGAGAACAAGGACATTCTTCTTCAACACCTGGCATTTGTGAAAAGGCTTCTAACCTGCTTAGGGTACACAATAAACGAAAATAAATCACAACTGGTACCCTCTCAAAAGATAACATTCCTGGGTGCAAGCTTGAATACAACTGCCCAGATGGCTTACCTCATGCCAGACAAACAAAGGCAACTGACTACTTACTTTAAACTGATGGCAACAAAAACCCAGTTGTCTGCAAGCAAACTCTGCAGGCTTTGGGCTTCATGGCATCCTGCATCCTACTGATTCCATATGCAAGACTGCATATGAGGAAACTTCAATGGTACCTAAAAAGTTTATGGAGTCAACATTGTCAGAGTCTGGAAACAATGATTCCTCTCATTCCCTGCCTGCAACAGGAGTTTCTATGGTGGGTAAAGGCATGTCACCAAAACATGAGATGGGTCTTCACTCTACCCCCTGCCAGCCAAACCTTAACAACAGACCCATCAGATTATGCCTGGGGGGCCCACATGGCAGGAAGATGCATTCAGGACATATGGACCCCAAAACAAATGCATCTACATATCAACCAAAAAGAGATGCTAGCTGTTCAAAATGCCCTGACAGCCTTCAAGGACTTTTCAAACAGGACAACTACTGATAAAGACGAACAACAACACAGTTATGTGGCATATAAACAAGCAGGGGGGCACGCACTCATGCCCCCTTTGCAGATTAGCCATGACACTGTGGGACACAGCTTTGACTTGCCAAATACATCTTCAAGCTCAATTCCTGCCAGGAAAACAAAAGGCAGACAATTTAAGCAGAAACCTTACGGACCCTCACAAGTGGAATCTAGATCCACACGTCTTCAGTATGATAGCAAAGAAATGGGGGAGCCCTGACATAGATCTATTTGCCTCTCCTCAAAATTATCAATTGAAAAGATTCTGCACAAGGACTTATCACAGACAAGCATGGAAAGTGGGCGCCCTATCCTTCAGTTGGAAAAACCTATCAGTTTACGCTTTCCTCCTCTGCCTCTTCTTCCCAGGGTCCTACTAAAAGTCAGACAAGAGAAACCAAAGATAATACTAATTGCCCTGGACTGGCCCCGCCAATACTGGTACCCAGTCCTAAGGAACTTGTCTCAATACCCAGCTTGGACCTTACCTCAAAGACCACAACTACTCTCCCAGCAAAACAATCAGATCCTGCACTATCAACTCCAGACACTGAACCTGGCAGCATGGCTGATCATGTAGTTATATAAACAACACCTCTCAGTAAAGCTGTGATGGATGTCATTTTGGAAGCCAGAAGACCTAGTATTAGAAAATCTTATGCTGATAAATGGAGGAGATTCTGTGCTTGGAATCGGGCACAAGGAACTGATACAGCAGAATCAAATATTCCTCAGATATTACAATACTTGACTGAGATGCCTGACAAAGGCCTATCTTTCTCATCAATTAAAATCCATGCCTCTGCCATTTCGGCTCATTACAATACAGATCCACCAATCTTTTCTCATCCTTTACTAAAGCAGTATCTTAGAGGAGCCAAAAATGAAAGGCCTCCTCGAAGATCACCAATAGCTGGATGGGACCTCAATTATGTGTTGGAAAAGCTCACCCTGCCTCCATTTGAACCAGCTGCTACTGCTGATATAAAGTTCTTATCATGGAAAACAGCTCTGCTACTAGCAATTACTTCAGAAAGAAGAGTCTCAGAGCTACAGGCCCTCATGGCTGTGGAGCCTTTTATCATATTTTTCCCAGACAGGGTGTCTCTGAGAACCAATCCTACATTTATGCCTAAGGTGGTTTCCAGTGTGGCTCTTAACCAAACTATTCATCTGCCAACCTTTTATCCAAATCTGCAGAACAAGGGGGAGAGAATTCTACATTCCTTGGACGTACACAGACAGCTAAGATTCTACTTGAGCAGGACTAAAGCTCAAAGAAAAACTGAGCAATTACTAGTGACATATACTGCAGGATCAGAAGGAAAGGCTATTTCAAAGCAGACTGTTTCAAAGTGGATAAGCCACTGCATTCATTTCTGCTACTTACACCATGGCAAACCTGTGCCCAAGGGCATTAGGTCTCATTCCACCAGAGCTGCAGCTACTTCAGCAGCCTTTCTCAGAGGACTGCCAACCAAAGACATGCTAGAGGCTGCTACTTGGAGTTCTGTTCACACCTTTACAAAGCATTATCATTTGCCTCTCTACTCTAAATCTAGGACAGGCTTTGCCACTGCAGTTCTGCAGGGCCTTATAGCTGCACCTAATGCTGTTTAGCTCCAGCCTCCCATCCATAGTTTTGGGATTCTACCCAAATGTAATAACTGCAACAGTGAAACACGGAGAACATAGTACAGTTGTGTACACTTACCATAAATGTAGATGTTCAAGTGTATTCACTGTTGCAGTCCAGGTTGCCCGCCCGCCATCCCCCTTTCATTCTGGAGTTTATCTTTCCTTCTCTACCTTCTCTATCTTCTACAACCTATGTGGTGTATTTGCTTGTAGATGAAGGTAAAGTTTGTATTGATGCATGTATATATAGTTTTTATATATATATTTTTGCTACTTTTTTGGGGACACCTGACATCTGGGGCAAGAAAAACTAAAGAAAATGGCATCGGCTGCTTGTTTTATACCCCTGACGACCTGACGTCATGGAAGAAGAGACAGCAGGACCCAAAACTTTGGAATTCAGTCCGACTGAGGGCAACCTGCCAGCAGATTACCCAAATGTAATGACTGCAACAGTGAATACACTCGAACATGTACATTTATGGTAAGTGTACACAACTGTACTTATTATTGGTCTCTTGTCATGTTCTTGTCATGTTTAGCTCCACACTAATAGATGCTCAATTATGTACATAACACATTTGAAGACTTCATTTACCTGGGCAACATCTCACTGGTGCTGATGAAATATGATATGGAATTCTAAAAAGTCTGCACCTTCATAATAGTGTGTTAAAGGTACATTGTTTGGACCTTTATTGGTCTAGCAATATCTGCCAGAAACCTTGCTTTCTATCTAGTACTGAGAAAATCCTGGTATCTGGCATTTCTGAGACCACATCCTTAACAGTAAAAATAATGCTCTGTTTAATCACATTATTCAGATCTTGAGGGTCAACACAACTGCTGAGCTTGCCTTTCTTAATAACAGTGTCCATACTATTCACTCATTCAGTTGATTGTAATTCCTCCTGATCTACTTTACTTCTGAGTACCCTGCTGTTTTTTTCTGGCAGCATGTATCATTAGTACAGATTCAGGTTTTATCTGTATATGGTATTCTCATGCATACTTACTAAGTCTATGAATACATTGTCATACATATAGTCATCCTCAGTAGTCATACGATAGAGTGTACTATTGAAGATGAGAAAGAAATTATGTATTGTTACTATTATGCAAGAAGCCCAGAATTTTCAGACAAAAGATATACGAAAAGATTGAGAGAAATTAGAGGAAAGAAAAATACTTCCACAAGAAAAACTGCCAGAAGCTTCAAATACAGTTTTGTGCTCATTAATGCAACAGATCCGTGAAAAACACTATGTAGACCAATAAACCTTGTGCTCTTTGGAAAAAGAATTGACTAAGGAAGTGCAAAAATTTAAAGAACAAAAATCTAGAGATGTTTGAAGGGTATAAAAAAGAAATATGGTCATGGGAAAGAAAAAGAGATCTGATATGGTGCAATATTTATGCAAAGGAGAAAGCCACATTAATCAATGGAAAAAAGGCAGCCCCAAAGATATTCGAAGAGCAGTACAGGCAAAGATATCCAGATATGGAAAATTTTACAATAAAAAAAATAAGATCACAAAGAGGGGATGTAGAACAGAAGATTAGTCAAGTAGAAGTTAAAAAATAGAAGCTGAAGTTATGGAATATTTGCGAAGTAAAAGATTCAGTGTAGAAAGTCTAACGCAGGTCATATCGCGGCATGATGGAACAACTAGTCCCAAAAGTAAGGAAAAACAAGAGGAGCAAGAGACATCTGAAGAAGAAATATGGACATCGGAAAGAAAAAGAGATTTAATATGGTGCAAGGCGAAAACCATCCAATGCAAAAAGAGCAGCACCAAAGATATTTGAAGAGAAATACAGGCAAAGACATCCAGATATAGAAAACTTTACAATACAAAAAATAAGAAAACAAAGAGGAAAAGTAGAAAAGAGGATTAGTAATGGAAAAGTTAAAGAAATGCAAAATGAGGTTATGGATTACCTGCAAAGTGAAGGATTTAGTGTAGAAAATTTAACTCTGATAACAACACAACAGGATACAACAATAGACTCCCAAATTAAGGAGAAATCAATTGAGCAGGAAGCATCTAATCAATTGACATATGAAGATACTTTAGAGCTTTCCACAGGAAACAAGTACAAAGGATTAGTTGGAGTTACAGAGGAAGGCAAAGAACAGGGAACTGTTGCAACTCTGACAGTCAATGCTGTGGAGTGCTAGGCCAGGGAGTTCCCATATGAAAGAGCAGTGGACAACACTGGGTGAAACTGAAGAGAAAGTGGCACAGAAAGAAGCTCTGGAATGTTCTATAGAATGCCCACAGGAAATGATGAACAAAGAATGCAGCCTAAATTTAGAAGAAAATGATCTAAGAGAAGAGTTACTTAATTTAATAGAGATGGCTAGACATATTAAGATCAATGAAAACAACAGATTGCAGAAGGTCAATAAAACACAGAAAGGTAGAAGTTTCATAAAACAAATGAACATGGTAATTAGGACTGTCCATAGAGATTCATGCGATATAACAGATGTAAATAGGATGCATTACTGTGCAGCCAAGTTAGTAACAGATATAGTACTACCACAAGAACACAGGGTAGTAAGGGAAAGGGCAGGGAGAAATTGAATGCCATCATGGAGGTATCAAATAGAGAAATCACTGTTAGAAGAGTATAGAAGAGGGAACAGATCAACAAATATACTGAAAAGATAGACGTGATAAAAGCAATGTGCGGTAATATAACAGATTAGGATTTATCATGCATCATCACAAATAATAAACTAAAAATATCAGCACAGGCAGAAAAACATAGAAAATGCACAGATAAATATAAAGGAAAAGTACAAAATAAGCAGCTTATTGATGATCCAAAAAAGTTTTATAGAGAATTGGGAAATAAGGTAAAAGGAATTGAAAGACCACCGAAAAAAGAAGAAATAGATACATTTTGGAGAAGTATTTATGATGATCCTGTGGAACATAAAGATGCCAAATGGATAGAACAAGTAGAAGAAAGAAAAAGAAGTTCAAAGGTACAGGATATGAAGTGGGATGAAGTAACAGCCAGAGAAATTGAAACAACATTAAGAAAAGCCTCAAGTTGGAAAATCCTAGGACCAGATGCAGTATCTAACTTCTGGCTAAAAGTATTAACATCAAAGGAACTCAGGCCAAGAAATATGAAACTATTTAAAACTCCAAAACGAATAAATGGATAGAAAGTCCAACACCCAAAGTGGTAACCGTTAAAAATAATTTATTGTAACATAAAACATGAGTGCTTTCGTCTTGGTAACCAAGACTTCATCAGATCTTATGAAGTCTTGGTTACCAAGACGAAAGTGCTCATGTTTTATGTTACAATAAATTATTTTTAATAACGCCGACTATAAAAGTATTAACATCTTTGCATGAAGATTTAGCCATGAGTAAGAACTATTACTCACCCCAAACAGACACCAACCTGGCTAACAGGAAAAACAATGCTCCTACTTGAGAGTGAACCTGCAAGCTGCCCTAAAATTATAGACCAATAACTTGCCTTCTAATGATGTATAAAATGGAATTGATGCCGACAGAGGTTATAGTCATTTAGAAGAAAACTCAATTGTAGCAGTATAACAAAAGAGTAATAAAAGAAAGTCATATGGAACAAAGGAGCAATTTGTTGTTAAATAAAGTCATAGTGGAGAACTGTAAAAAAAAGGGGAAGAATCTAAGTATGGCATGGATAGACTACAAAAAAGCATTTGACGGTATCTCACATTCATGGATAAAAGAGTGCTTAACAATGTACAAGATACACTTTACACTGATAAACTACATCACAGCAACTATGAAACAGTGGCAAACCATTGTACAGTTAAGCCATGATAAGCAGGGATAAAAATCCAAAGGGGATATACGAGGGTGACTCTGTCACCGCTGCTCTTTTGCCTTGCTCTTAACCCATTAAGCTGTCTGCATAACAGATTAGGTCATGGCTATAATTTGGCTCCCAGAAAGCAACAAAGTGTAAAGACTTCTATCTTCTCTGTAGATTATTTAAAACTGTATAGCTCATCAGATGAAGAACTGAAAGCACAACTGCAAGAAGTCAAAACTTTTTCAGATGATATAAGAATGTCATTTGGTCTTGATAAATATGCAAAAGCAACCTTTAAAGTAGGAAAGCTGCAGCACCAAGAAACCGTCAGTTTGGGACAAGAATGTGACATAGAAGAACCTGAGCAAGAGGGAGTGTATAAATATTTGGAAATTGATGAAGGATCAACAATAAAATGTAAACAAATATGAATAAAACTTAAGGACGATTTTAGAATATTTAATTAATCCTGAAAACAGCATTGACATCTAGGAACAAAATTCAAGCTATAAACCAATTTGCTCTTCTTGTCCTAACTTACAGTTTAGGAGTGATTGACTGGTCCCAAAAAGTGTTAGATAGATTAGACAGGAAAACAAGAAGGATGCTTCATTCTCATCAAATGATTTATAAAAATCAGTGCATGCCAAGATTATATATGCCACGTTCCGAAGGAGGTATGGGTCTCCTTGAAATTGATTACTTGTATAGATCTGCAATTGTGGGACTGCATACATATCTGCTGACCTCACAAGATCCAAACATAGTGACAGTTTTGAAACATGAGGTGAATAAATCTAAGATGACTTCCCTGCTTAGTCTAGTAAAAGCATATTGGCGTCAAGCGGGAATGGAAATCAAACCAGAAATAGATAACAATCAGGCAGCAACTGAATGTGCCAAAAAGCAAAAGAAAGAATGTAAGGTGAAGGATCAGATAAGGCAAGAAGTGTGGAAAATGCATAAATATAGTTTCAAGTATAGAAAACTCCTGGAACAACCTCATGTTGATCAGGATCTGACTCAAGAATGGTTAAGGAAAGGTGAATTTAAACCAAAAGAGGAAATGTTAGTATTGGTGGCCCAGGATAGTGGACTTGGGTACATGTTGGTTTACAAAAAGCATTAAACGTGAAAAAAACAGACAAATGCAGGTTCTGTAAAACAGAACTGGAAACAATGGCACATGTTGCTGGGTGTGATACACTTGTGGCAGAGGGTCTGTATACTGAAAGGTATTGTAATTTGTCAAGACTGTTGCATTGGAGATTGTGCAAATATTACAATTTTGAACTCTGAGAAGCATTGGAAACCTGAGCCACAAAACATTTTACCACATGGGATTGCCATTACCAGCAGTTCTCAAAAAATAAATGTGAGAAAACCAGATATATCAGTCCATGAAAAGAAGACAAAAGTAACAATGATCACAGAAATTGCTACACCCAGTGATTACAGTGTCTTGTGTATAGAGAGAGAGACACACAAAGTTTATAAAATACAAAGATTTGCAGGCAGAAACGAAGGCAATGTGGAAGGATACCCAGCAGTTCCAGTAGTAAAAGGAGCAATGGGTCTTGTAAAAAAGAATTTACAGTCATGTTTACATATGCTACAGATTCCTGCATTTTTGTCAGTGCCACCGTCTCCAACCCATATAACATAGCTGGTCTCACTACCCTCTTGTAAGCTTTCCCTTTCACTCTTACAAAACCTGTCACAAATCACTCCTGACACTCCTCTCCACCCATTCCACCTTGCCTGTACTCTCTTCTTCATCTCCTTTCCCCACTCACCATTACTCTGAACTGTTGATCCCAAGTACTTAAATTCATCCACCTTCACTAACTCTACTCCTTGCATCCTCACCTTTCCTCTAGCCTCCCTCTCATTCACACACACATATATTCTGTCTTAGTCCTACTGACCTTCATTCCTCTCCTCTCTAAAGCATATCTCCACCTTTCCTGGTCTCCACAACCTGCTCCCTACTCTCAATACAGATCACAATGTCATCGGCAAACATCAGAGTTGGAGGTAGCAGAGTTAAAGATGTTAAGATTTGCAGTGGGTGTGACGAAGATGGACAGGATTAGGAATCAGTAAATTAGAGGGTCAACTCAGGTTGGACAATTTGGAGACAAGATTACCTTGTTTTGGACATGTGTTGAGGATGGATGCTGGATATATTGGGAAAAGGATGCTAAGGATGGAGCTGCCAGGTAAGAGGAAGGCCTAAGATAAGGTTAATGGATGTGGTGAAAGAGGGCATGCAGGTTGTTGGTATGACAGAACAAGATGCAGGGGACAGGAAAAAATGGAAACAGATAATCCCTGTGTGGCGACCCCTAATCGGAACAGCTGAAAGAAGAAGAAAAAAGATTTAGATATGCTACAGATACATGTAGCTCCATATGAATTTCAGGAGGAGTCTGTTCTAGACACATTGCGGGTGCTGCAAAGAGCACTTTTGACTAACGTTAAAGATTGAAACCGTACTAATTTCATGAGCTTTAATCATACTTTGACTTAGGAATGATGTCCACTCCTGTCATGGTATTAGAAGCCCAAAAGACTTGGAGAAGTTAAACCGATATTACTGCTATGGCTTTGCTGAATATCTGAGATGTCTCTTGACATTGTGTCTTTACTTTTAGACTGTGGATTCTTTTTACCATTTCAAGCTGTTCACAAGCTGCATGTCATAAAATATCAAGAGAATTTACTACTGCTAGTTTTAACTATAAAAACGATTTTTTTCATTCTTGTACTGACATGTCAGCAATTTTTGACCTACTGATGCCACCTGGTGGCGAGAATAGGTTAAAATATACATAGAGCTCTATTGAGAGTCCAACAGCTGCCAAGCTTTAAATGCACTTCTTGATAAGATATTGCACTCTTCTTGAATATGTAATTAAACTTCGGCATGCTGGCCATTAATTCTTATTATATTTTTCCAAAAGTCTATTTTGCATACCTGTTCCAGTGTCAAAGATGGATTTTCAGAGTTCACAGTATCTCGTATTTTCATCTTCACATTACCCACAAACAATTCATTTTCATATTTCTGTTCATTAGTATGCAAATTCCTTTGAACATAATCATTTCAATTTTACACATTCTTCAGTATGCCCTTTTCTAGCACAAATTCAAGAATCTCAAGACAGGCTTCATCCCTAGGAAATGGAGGACTGCAGTGGTCATCCTCCTACACAAAGGCAGACCATCAACAGAACCAGGGAACTACAGACCCATAAGTTTAACTAGTCTTGTATGCAAGGCAATGGAAAGAATTATTGTGGACCCGATAAACAAAGACATGGAAATCTTCAGATACTGGCCCCATTCCAGTTCGGTTTTGTCAAGGGCAGGTCCTGCCTACTAAACTTGGTGGATTTCTTTGAGAAGGTCACTAGAACCATGGACAAGGGCAGAACTGTACATACTGCCTACCTTGCCCTGACAAAGGCATTTGACACAATACCCCACTCGAGTATTATAGAAAAACTCCCAAACTTAAGCATAAATCTCTGTCAGCAGATGGGTAGTCAATTGTCTCACATATAGGACACATGAAGTTAGGGTGGGGGAATCCACTTCCACCAAGAAACCTGTAACTAGTGGTGCCCCACAGGACTCAGTACCAGGACCTCTTCTGTTTGTAATATACTTCTGTGAAGTCCAAGCAAATGTCAAGGGCCTTTGGCTGACCACATATGCTAATGACATTGGGGGATTCATTAATGTAGATATCTTCCAGGAGAGTCTGATACAGAGAAATAACTGGTGTAAGAACCATGGCCTAAAGCTCAGTGCAAAAAATGATGCATAGTTATACCCTTTGGGAAGAAGACCATCCCTGCAATTTACAACAGTGATAACACACCCCTAACAGTAGACCCAGCAGTAAGGGATTGAGAACTCAGGTTGACAGTGACCTGAACTTTGATCACCATCTGTCCATGGTAGTCCGAAAATCCTTCTATGTGGTGCAGTGTATAAGTCAGGGCATGGCATCCAGATCTAGTCCTACTATACTCAGCCCTCATTAGACCAATAATCGAGTTCAGTGCACCCTTCAGCATGTATATGACCAGGCATTTGCAAGAGCTGCAGTGGTTGCATAGGTTCTTAACTAAAAGAATACAGATTGTAAATAATATGTCCTATGCCAACCCCCTCAAAGCCCTGCCACTTTACTTGGCTTCATACAGACTACTGAGGGGTTGATTTCTGCCTAACCTAAAATGCATTCTCCGATCCAACCCTGATGCATCTGCTACATATTCACAAAACAAACAGCACTATAATTACCAGACTAAGGATCTAAACCTTCTCTGTGACATAAACAAAACACGTTGGAGGTACATGTATGTGTCTGAGAGGTTACCCCTTCTCTGGAAAAGACTTCTCATGCATGTAAAACAGATCTCTTCCCTAAGCCTGTTCAAATGGAATTTAAACTAATCAATGGTAAATCGTAAATTCACCCCTGGCTTGTCACCTGTGGCCCTTATGGATAGGGACAGTTTGTTAGATGCACTAAGGAACCGCACAGGCATATACCAAAGTCATTCCAGCCCATGGGCATTGATAATTGGGAAAATTAAGGTATGAATGACTAGGCTTAAAAAAGCTCTGGTACTGTTAGCCTAGTAACTTCCCATGGTTAAGAACAGGGCAAGACTTTCTGTTTACCTATAACCTCACAGTCTGCAAATTTGAATTTCAGTGTTGCAGTGTTTTCTGTGACTCTTTGATACAATACATTGTCTCATGGGTGTCTTTTTCATATCCAGTAGTTTTACAACTGCCTTTATTTGACAGTTTTACCCTAGTATTTGAGTCACATTTTTTATCTTGCACACATTTTTTCAGTTAATACTTTTAAAGCGTCTATATCATAACATCGACAGCTTAGGTTTTTGAATCCTAAAACATCGACACCTAAGCGTCGAAAGCTTACAATAGCGAATGGCCACATAATCAAATTCTTTCCTCAGGAAAGAATTCACGTGGATGTCTGTAAACAAAATAAACAAACCCACCCAAACATAGTGGGGGGGGGGTTTGCCCCCAACACCTCCCCTAAGTAAATATACCAACTCCGAGATCACTCTACATTGGAGAAAGGGCAAATCCATGATAACAGCCATGCAAATTCTTTCCTGAGGAAAGAATGTGATTATCTGGCCATTCGCTATTGTAAGCTTTCGACTCTTGGGTGTCGATGTTTAAGCATTCGACAACCTAAGCTGTCAATAATGCAACAGGAACCCCTTTTAAATGTGCACTGTTTTCACTTGTCCTGTACACTTCCACAAGTTTCAGTTATGTCTTTTCTGTTTTGTTCTTTATAGTCTGCCACTTGTTTCATACTTGTAAAGAAAAAAAAAATCTAATAAATAGAATATTCTAGGCCGACAGTAATTTTTAAATTTATCTTCAAGTATTATTATTTCATCTTTTTCTTGATTTAGAAAAGCTAGACCTGAAGGTCTTTGTGTTTTATCTCCAGGAACCAGGAATATGCAGGAAGACTGCATAAAGAATCTTTTCTGACTCCTCTGCTAATGTATGTGCTGTAAGGATTAAATTCAAATTTTTATTTATTTAGCATTTGTTGAATAGGATAGTTCAACTGAGATGACTAGCATTCCTCTTTTCAGCAGTGGCCTGGGAGAAAAGCTCAGCAGAAAGCACTACAGTGCATATATATGAAGACAAAATATGTTAGTCTTAATGCATTATCAGTAGATGTATACAAGCTATACATGTAGAAAACACAGCTTAGTACACAAGACAGTATTTCTGCAAATCTCATGGTACTGTGATGACAAGTATATGAAGAAATGAAACATGCAGGAAAGCTGCACAGATCATCTTTTCAGACTTCTCTGCTAATGCACATGCTGTGAGGATTAAACTATGTTTTTATTTATTTAGCATTTGTTTACCAGGATAGTTCAACTGGGATGAAAAGGAAAGCAACTTGGTACAGAAGACAGCATTTTTGCAAATCTCATGGTACTGTGATGACCATATATGAAGAAATTAAGGTGAAGTTTTAAAATATGTAGAGAACATGTCCACAAATTAATGAAAATCGTGCTTACAGACTACTAGTGACTGTACTGTTAGGGAATGGGCAGTGTATTGAAAGTGTGCAAGTTTTTAATTTTATCATAGGTATGCACTTTGAAAGGCATTTTATAAGTATAAAAAATACAGTCTTAGTTTTCTTAGTGTAGAAGAGCGTAGAGTTTACATAGACATGAATAAGTCTTGAAACATTTTAGAATCCTACGGTAAGGTAATATGAAAGGAGGTATGAAGGTGTGATGTAGTTGATCAAGAGTATGACACAAGCAAAATGGCTGGGTGAAGTACTCTTAGTTGTATGTTGAAATGGGCTGGATTTTCAACTGTGTTAGAGTGGGATGGATTTCCATAGTTTTGCAACAAAAAGCATAAGGATTTACCAGTTAAATTGGAAAAGAACAAGTGAGAAAGGAAATCCAACAGCTGCAGACACACTACTTTAATGTAAGATAGTTTATTATCAAAACTCAACCCGTTTTCATCACCCTCATAGGATAACTTCTTCAGAAAATACAAACGAACTACAAAGTAACAGTTTTTTGAAAGGTATTTAAAACTGGCAACTGGTGTCATGTGATAGCATAAATTGTGAATCCAAAGGCATTATTTACCTAGCAAAGTGCAGCAACTGTCCGGCGTTTTACATAGGTAAAACTGACCGGAAATTTCGTGAAAGGATTTATGAGCATTCTTACGCTATAATTAAAAACAAAAGTGAAAATGCTTTAGCTAGGCATACAACGTCAAGTAATGGCCATTCATTTTATCTTCAAGTTATTGACAAATAACACCAGATATTAGGGGAGGTCCCTGTTCCTTACTTCTCGAGGTACGTGAACTGGAATGGCAACTTGCCTTAGATGCATTTGTATATCCAGGTCTGAATGAAAACTGCAATATTTCATGCTTACTGAAATTAAAAAGTCTCATGAGATGATTTTAAAAGCCCCACGTGATGATATTCACCTTAAACAAGTTATATTCTTTAACATGGTAATAATATTATCTGGTGGTATTTTTACCTTATAAAGAGTTTATAATGCTTGCAGTATAATTCTAGATGTATATGGTAATTCAAGTTTAACACGTGTATTTTCTTCTTTACTTTTATTGAAATGTTTATTTGTATACATCGGTTAGCTTTTTACTATTTCACAAATTGATATGGTCATAGTTACAGATAAACAGTGATAGTAAGTTTTAAATAATTTTAATTTTAAGTGAATGTTTATTTTAATGCTTCAGCCAACACTTCCATTTACTTATTTATTGGTGGTTGTTCTACTAATTGAGGTTGAGCTGATAGGTTTATGCTATCACATGACACCAGTTGCCGATTTTAAATAACTTTCAAAAAAACTGTTACTTTGTAGTTTGTTTGTATTTTCTGAAGAAGTTATCCTATGAGGGTGGCGAAAACGTGTGGAGTTTTGATAATAAACTATCTTACGTTAAAGTACTGTGCCTTCTGCTGTTGGATTTCCTTTCTCACTTGTTTGTTTCCATTTGGCTTTGTTTTTGCTGTTTACCAGTTAAATTGTTGGCTTTGGCTGTGAAAAGGCAATTCTAGTCAGAGGAGTGAAGTTCCGTAGTTGGTTGGTAGTTATGTAAGGTGTTTCTAAAGGATGGGCAATTGTCAGAATGATGGATTAACGAGTGATTGGTCAGTAGTTGAGAATAAGTGAGTTCATATGGAAACTCAAGCTATTTTAATTCCATCAGCTCTACGCAGTGATGTAAATAACAGGGCCATTTTTTTTTTTTGCAAATCAACAATTTTGTTGTAGCATTAATCCAGTTTAGATTTGAGCACCTATTTAAAATGTATGAGCATAGCAGATGCATACAGGAGTGAGGGGAATAGGTAGATGCTGTTGTTTTTCTAGTATAGTTTGTAACGTAAGGTTTGGTTCTATAAAGAGGGCCACATTTTTGGTATGTTCCTTTTTATTCCTTGTGTGGTGCATCAGATTTCATGTTGTCATCAATAGTGATCCAATATTTGTATCCAAAGCCTAGAATTTTCAGTCAGATTCCCTTGTAGTGAAAGAAATCATGGCACATTTCCACCATGAATTATACTTCTGTAGTTCAAAGCACAAAGACTCTTGAAAGGAAATAATTTCCTCAGTTCTCTGGAATGTCTGTGTACCACATGACTACCACTTGACATAGTAATCACCATAGCTAGTGCATCAGCATTTAAAGGTCATGGGAAGGGTGGGTGGGGTAGAGGAGAAAAGAACACAACCAGAGACAAATAGTTCTCACCAAGGCCAGAAAAGGTTTAGGGGTGGTAAAAGATCATATTGGAGATATATAAAGGAGATTCTGCTGCTAAAGAATAGCAGAGTGGGAGGAGAGGGCACAAGCAGTGATTAACGGAGACATGAATGACTGGAAGCATTTATTAGACCATAACTGATTGAGAATGCATCCTATCTATGCTCCTGGTCCATTTGTCAAAGATAATGTTTTTTGCAAGGGGAAAAACATCCCCATATCAATGATGGTGAGAAGTTTTGGACACCCCCTTTTGCTTATACTTGCCTTCATGGTTACTGAGAGTAGGAAGGTGGGAATATTTTGAATACAGTACACAGGAATTTTGAACAATTGCCAACCCTACAATGCATAGTTTATAATAGGATAAACTTCAGGAAACAGCAACACTAGACAAATTTGATCCTTAAGTTGAACCAATCCCCATTAACTTCAGTCCATGGTAGAAAAACAATGGGCAGCAGACTGTAGGTGTTAATTATTATCTGGATGTATTAAACTACCTCTTCCCAGAAACAATATCAGACCTGTCAGTGAAGAAGAAATTCATGGAGGTGCTGAAAGGTACAGGATAAGTGGAAAAATGAAGAGGGCCATGTGGTGGTGGAGGGAATTTAATGTGTTATCTACACATAAATGGCAGGCAGTAGGATTATTACCTCCTTCTATCATTAGGTTAATTTAGTTTAAAGCTGAACGATTCTGAACAAAATCTGACTTTCACAACAGATGGAGATAAAGGCTTTCTTATTGTCTGATGTCATCACAGGTGGATGTTGCTCAGTCACAGCTCCCATAGCTGTATCAGAACACAGTAGCAAACATATTTGGACTTCTGCACTGCTCAGAAATCTGTTATCTGTTTTTCAGGCCTCTCATCTCTGCCCTGTTCGGTGCTTGCCTCCAAATCTACAGATTATATATATATATATATATATATATATATATATATATATATATATATAGATCTACGTTTTTAAATCGAAAGTATGGTTCATCGAACCATACTTCCTCGAACTCACTTCCACGAAAGTGCATTCCATCGAAAATGCAGTTTTGCAAAATAAAAAAACAAATACTAACTAACAAATAAAATAACACACAAGCCCCATGGGGGGCTGCACCCACCCCACTTTAATATTCTCACTCCGAGATCATACTACAGTGGGGAAAAAGGAATATTCCCTTACCCCCACTATACTATGATCTCAACAAAACTTTCCTTAACTGTACATCAACAGTATACGTTGAAGTACAACTAAGGCAACATGCAAACTGCACGTTTTCCTTTTTATTTGTTTACTTTAGCGAAAGTGCATGTTCGACAAAATGCACTTTTGCTAAAGTAATTTCGACAAAGTATGGTTCAATGAACTGTACTGTCGATTAAATAGGACCCATATATATATATATATATATATATATATATATATATATATATATATATATATATATGGGTACATATGAAATGATCGACAACTTAAAATATCGACAGTGACTTCACCGACAAGTCAAATAACCGACATCGCAAATCACGGACGTTTACCAGGTAAGGGATGTAAATTCGCTACTCATGCCTGCCATGGTTTAGTAAGTGTGGTAGTGTCATGCAACCATGGTAGGCATGAGTAGCGAATTTACATCCCTTACCTGGTAAACGTCCGTGATTTGTGATGTCGGTTATTTGACTTGTCGGTGAAGTCACTGTCGATATTTTAAGTTGTCGATCATTTCATATGTACCCATATATATATATATATATATATATATATATATATATATATATATATATATGTGTGTGTATAGATATATATATATATATATATATATATATGTGTGTGTGTATATATATATATATATATATATATATATATATATATATGTGTTGTATATATATATATATATATATATATATGTATATATATATATATGTATATATATGTGTATATATATATATATATATATATATATATATATATATATATATATATATTCTCTCTCTCTCTCTATATATATATATATATATATATATATATATGTGTGTGTGTGTATATATATATATCTGATTATATCTATATATATATATATATATATATATATATATATATATATATATATATATATATATATTTAGTTACATTTTTTAACCTTTGTACATGCAAGCAGTCTGGCTAACTGCTACAGACCTGCCTAAGTGACATTTGTGACAAAGCCATCATACAGACAGGCATCAGCTGATTTGTTTATTTTTCTTTTTTGTGCTGTTCATCCTAACCTTCATCTGTATGCAGTGGGGTATGCACGTCATAGTGATATGTAGTGAGGATGTCTTGCGTATCTTAATTATGCAGGCAGTACAGCTCCTGACATTGCCCGAGTCCCATTTTGAGCAGACAGTTTTCATTAGATCTCTTATCTCTACCAGATTCACTCACAGAAAATGCACCCTAGCAGAGATTCATTCATGTAAAACCACATACCCCTCATCCAAGCAAGCAATCAAGCAAGGTTCATCATATTGATCACTGCTCTAGTAGCCTTAGCTGTATGGGTTATATCAGTAATGGTGAACCTTTTGGGGTCGGCGTGTCAAACATTCGGACAGGAATTTGTCTATCTTGACTCTGTTGGCATCCCCCCCCCCGTACAAAACAGAAACTATTTTTTTTAAGTAAATGAATTTGTAAAGAATTAAGTCCAGTCATATGTGCTGCTATGTATTATTATAAAAGTAAAAGAGAAATCAGTGACTTAAAATAGAGAAAACAAAATGCACACTGATAATTGGGCTTAAAATACTGCACCAAAATTTACCCTACTTTTAATAGTAATTTTGAACTGAAAAAAAAATATGGAACACGTTGCATTTGATTTAACATCAATTAATTATTTTTTTTGCTGAGTTTTAATAGATAAGTGCAGGGTCACATATTTCTTGTATTTTTGTTCATTCATTTTCTTTGGTAACTCGGATGTTGGTGAACACTGGTGTGTCACACAAAGCGTTGTGGTGTGTCACCTTTGACATGCATGTCATAGGTTCACCATCACTGGGTTATATCATGCCATGGATATAACAGACGACCAGCTTCCAAAGCTTCAGGGCACCTTCCACACACCTAAGCTGTTAGGTGGCTCAGTCTGAGTTGACTAAAAGATAAGTTTGGGTGCCAAGCCCTTTGGAGCTTTACTGCAGCCAAAGAGTTTTCTCTTCTAAGGCTTTTGATGGTCAAAGGTCAGCTTGGTACTGTTCCTTTGCTGGGCAGAAGTTCCCTTTGGGGGGAAAAAACGTCCATTTTCTAAATATTGTTTGTGTTTTATCACACTCCTTTTCTTGAAAATTACTTTAAAGCTAGGAGTTTTGTGTTTTAACAGACTGGCATGAGACTGAATTGTACTTTTAAACTAGAGTGCTCTTTTTTCCTGTCAATTTAAAAGTTGTGTAAAATAACTAAAAACCAACCTTTTCTATAGAGAAATCATGTTTATTTTACTTTTTTGGGGTTGCAAAATGTTTTAAAGTGCTTTATACTTTTTTCACACACTAAAAAAGTGTCTTTTAAAGACTTGTAGATTTTATTGGCATTTGCTACTTGTTTTCCATGGCAAAGAAGCACCATTTTTGGTGCCCATGGTCTGTCATTCCAGCCACAAAAAGAAAAGTTTAAGCAAACAGCCTTTGCCACAACAGCCGGCTAGCAATTTGCCTCAGCCATAGGTGGGTGATGCTGCTGTGGCCATTTGTTGGACCTCAGACCACTTATCTTTTACCCTGGATTCCTCTGGTGTTGCTCCTACAGTGACTATTGACCCGGGGTTAGCTATGTCCACTGCAGCTGATGGGGTCTTTTCAGTGGGCAAGGGAGAGCCACTGTTGTAGGTCTTTGGAGAGGAAACAGGGAAGGCTTCCCTGTTGTGTCAAATGCTTTGCCCATCCCTGGGGAAGCTGCTGCCATTAGTAACATGGTTGGCCTAATTTTTCCTGTCAAAAAGAAATGGAAAACTAAGCATGTGTCTACTCCTCCTCAAATTTTTTAGGCAGGAGTAGTTTACTGGGATTGGCTGAGGGTTTAATTCAGACTATTGCACTTTCTTGTAAAGTAGTTTCTGATAAAAGAAACAGGAATACCTCTTTCAATTTTTATAAGGTGATTGAGGGCATTAAGTATTTCTACAAGTGCCCTTCTTCAGACCCTGCTGTGGTCTGTCTTTCTGCTGACAAACTATCCAAACTTGTGTCCTCTTCCTTCTGATAAAAACAGTCAGGCTATGGAGAGGCTGGGGCAAAAGTGTATACTTCTGCCACCATGGCCAATTTTTATAAGGTGATTGAGGGTGTTAAGTATTTCTACAAGTGCCCTTCTTCAGACCCTGCTGTGGTCTGTCTTTCTGCTGACAAACTATCCAAACTTGTGTCCTCTTCCTTCTGATAAAAACAGTCAGGCTATGGAGAGGCTGGGGCAAAAGTGTATACTTCTGCCACCATGGCCAATTTTTATAAGATGATTGAGGGCGTTAAGTATTTCTACAAGTGGCCTTCTTCAGACCCTGCTGTGGTCTGTCTTTCTGCTGACAAACTATCCAAACTTGTGTCCTCTTCCTTCTGATAAAAACAGTCAGGCTATGGAGAGGCTGGGGCAAAAGTGTATACTTCTGCCACCATGGCCTTTAGGGCCATGATGTATCAAACCCATATGACCGGATATCTTTTGGCCCAACTTGGGGAGATACTGAGGGGAAAAAATAGCCAGGGAATTGTTATGGCTAGGCTTGTATAGGCCCTAGGGCCGATAGCCTAGTGCCAACCTATAAACCTATTATGACTCTGAAGGTAAAACTCCTGCTGTCCCCTTATTGAGTTCCATTTCTCAGTTCCCGTCACTTCATCAAATGTAGTTATGATGCAGCTTATCCATCCACTAGACCTACAGCTTCAAGTTCAGTTATGAGGAGGTACTATTAGCTTCATCTCCAGGCTTTATCTGATGATATTAAGGCTGAGCTCCTAGATGCTCCTTTGGACAATTAGAATATCTTTGTAACAGCTGCTGCTGACCTTTTTAAGGCTTTACAGGACAAAGGTAAATTGATGCAGGATCTTAAACTAATCTTTGTTTCTCCCTACCCAAACATCCGAGAACTATCCTAAGTTTGCCTTTGTGCACAGGCAACCTTGTGAGTCTTCCAAGGGGAATAGGATTCCTAAGCGTATGTTCTCTGATAAACCCACCCAGACTTGTAAAACTCAGAAGCCCCTTTTTCAGGACAAATCTGTCTCCATCTGACATACTTTCTCGCCTTCCCCATGGCCAGGTTTTCTTCTCTCTCAGGATTTTCCTGTCTGGTAGTAAATTACTTCAGACTCTTGGTTTCTGTCCATTATCTGTCATGGCTATTTTATGGTATAGTAATCCCCCCCCCTTCATGGGTCTTCCTCAACCTCCTCCAGACCAACTTCCTCATTTTTGGGGGATTCTGCAGGATTGACTAGACCAGGGCACCACTCAACTCATTCCAGACTGCCAAAGAGGAGCAGGGTTTTACTCCTGAATGTTTCTGGTTCCCAGAAGAGAGGAGTCTTGGAGACTGGTACTAGACCTCTGCTTTCTAAATACTTTTCTAAAGATTTCTTCCTTCCAGATGCTGTTTACCCTCTTACTTCCATAGGCCTTTCTGGTCTCACTAGACCTAAAGGATGCATATCTTCATATTTTCATTCACCCTCTATTCAGAAAGTTTTTATGTTTTTCTATTTCTTCCATTCTTTTTCAGTTCTCTGCTTTACCGTTTGGTCTTTCAGTGGTCCCAAGGATGTTCACCAAATGTCTGGCCCTGTCATAGCCTTTTGTAGGCTTCAGGCAGTCCAGATATTCCCTTATCTGGATGACCTACTTCTTCAGACTCCCTCTCAATCCAGGCTTCTGCAAGAGCTGCACTTCAACATGCTGCCCCTATACAGTCTGTGATTCGTCATCAATCTCAAAGTTTGACTCAAGACCACATTTTTCTAGGTTACAAACTCCAAACCATTCCAGTGCTGGCTTCCGTTCCCTCTTTCAAGGTTCTTTCTCTGAAAATTTAGTTCCAGTCTTTGCTTCCCCTTTCTGTCATTCCTGCAAGGGAATTTTTCAGAGTCCTGGGGTTTATTGCATCTCCCATTCCCATGCTTCCCTTTGCCAAGCTTCATGTGGGGAAACTTCAGTGGTATCCAAAAACGGTTTGACTCCAGCATTGCTATGCTTTGGAGTTTCTAATTCCCTTCCTTGTCTTAAATTCAAATTTCACTGGTGGATTCAGAAGATTTCCCTTAGTCCGGAATTGCCTTTTCACATTCCTACCCCTACTCAAGAGGTATTCACAGACTGTTCTGATCTGGGGTGGGAGCCTCATTCAACAATCAGAGGTTTCAGGGTTTATGGCCACTTCATCAGAGGTCAGACCCCATCAACATAAAGTAAATGAGTACACAATTGTACTTTTTATTGCAAACCAAATGGGCTTTTTTTGATTTTCTTGTGACACTAAAAAATAAACCTGTTTTATGCAAGTCCTGCCTCCAGTGTCTCTTTGGACAGTATGCAATTTTGTGGCTCACTGACTGAGCATGAGACTAAAGAAGAAGGTATTATTGTGTAGCAGGTGGGCATGTCATATCCATTGCAATTAAAGAAAATAAATTTGTGTGCTGAAGCCCAAGCCTTTTGATTAAAGACTGAGTGTTTGAGATAATTTCACTTGAAATACTAAATTATTGGTTTGCAGGCGACAGAAGAATTTTTCTTTTTATAACTGGCTTTCCAAGCTACTTGTTCTGCCTGGATTTTTCCCCAGATGAGAAAGGAATGCTAACTATGCCTGAGTGAAATGTAATTTACTGACTGACTGCAAAACAGAACTAAGTCTTCCTGAGGAATGTTAAAAATCCTTGGAGGAACTTTTAAAAACTCTTGTGTCCACACAGAGATGTGCTATGGGAATGGGAATCTTAATGGCTACACTGAATAATTTTGTGTTGGTGCATGTGAAACCAGAGACTTAAAGTGAAAGTGCAGTTGTTATGCTGTCTTCAAAATGTAAAATTAGTGTCCACGTCATTAGTGTAGCTGGTATAGCCCAGGCTTATGGAACCTATGTTCAAATAACAGCTTGAGTGCTGGATGGCACAGGAAGAAAGGATTGGTGTGCCTGTCTTGGAGGTAGGGATGGTAGTTCCCAGCCATTTCATTTCATCAGTCTAATGACAAAGCCTCTGTTGGAGAGTGAAGGCTTGTTATGGAATGGGGAGCATGTGGAGATGACCTCCCAAAAGAAGTGATGCTAGCTGCTGTCACTGCATGTGGAGGAGCATGCATGCACCGACAGCAGGCATAGGGTCACCACTGGGAGAATATTAGGCCATTAAAAAAGTAAATAAATAAATAAAATGCTGTCATTGATTGCTAGAATGCCAGCAAGAGTACAAAAGTGACCTCATGGCAGCATGGGTGATGCCTGCCCCCCCCCAAAGATGGAGCAGTATCTGATCGAGGAGAGGCTTCATGACTGGTAGGCACACGGAGGCAAACAAATACACAGTCAAACAGATGGAAAAGTTAGATGAAGCTTTGTAGAACTCTACTAATGTCTTAGTGATCTCCACAACAGCCTTTCAAGAAGGGAGTGCAGCAGCTGAATAACACCTGTTAGGCTCCAACAACAGGTGCTCTCCACTGACTGTACCTGCTTAGCCAACCTCATAGATTTCTGTGATGCTAATTTAGTCTCCCACCTCTGTGGCACTCCAAATGACAGTGGTGCTGTGAAGATAGTTTGGAAGGAAGGCGACATAGAGTCTTATCTTGTGGCATTTGAGAGATATGCATCTTGAGAATTCTGACTTCAAATGGTGTGAACCAAAGTATTGCCTTCACATTTAATCAGGGGCACAATTTAAACACACACAGATCTGGAAGATGCTGATGCACACCACTACAAAAAGCTGAAACAAGAAGCTTTGGCTTGTGCTGGAGATCTCCCAAAGCACATTCTGGACATTCAGTATAGACAGACTGCAAAGATCACAAATGGCTGACAATGCATAGTTTGAAACTGTGACTAGAACCTCTGTAAATTCATTCATCCACCCACAACCCCTTTTTCCAGTTTTGCTCATAGGATTAGGGTGCCTGTTCAACAGTGGCACTCATCTAGAGCCAAGGTTCACACCAACTGGTGGCTAACCGTGCCACAGCTGTTTTTCCATATCACACATTCACATGCACACTCACACCTGTGGCCAATTTAGTGTTTCCAGTCCACCTACTGCACATCTTTGGAATGTGGGATGAATAGCATGAGAACATAGGGTGGACATGCGTACTGTGCACAAAAGACACCCAGCTGAGAGTCAAACAGGAGAATGTATGGCTGTGGAACAACAATGCTATCTGCTGCACTCCCTTCATGTGAATACATTTTTTTTTTTACATAATGAGTCAATAATGTAAGTAAAATTATAAAAATCATTTGTTTGCTTGCAGATACATTTAAAAGGGCACACACAAGCAAATTAAGAAAGTGTGTATTTCAAAGTGACCATAAATCTTCTGAGTAGCTGGTTATTTTACCAGAATGTCTGTTAACTGAAACCTTGCATGCATCAAAGGCTAATAGACACAACTGGCTATGATATAAATCCTTTCTTTATTTTTTGCCCCATTGCCTGCTAAATATCAGCCCTCTCCAATCCAACTGTCCCATTCATTCTCCATCACCTGCGATGGTTTACAAGAGGAGCCATCATCTAGGCAACCATGAAAGGTAGTTTGGGATTTTACCTTAAACAATGTGTACCCTGCACTGCATATGACATTTGAAGATCCAGTGTGTTTCTCAAAATGTGTTAGTCCTGCCTCCAGCTATTTCATAGGGGCTTCAGTGATGGACTGGTTACAGATCCTGTGCATTGCCCTTGATAGGAATGACCTTGGCACCTATCCAAAGACACATTCCTAATGGAATTGGCCCTGGACACAGCCTGTTTACTTTGTCAGTAATGCAGTTAGCCTTCAATTCAGCCTATTTACAATGTTGCCATTGATAGCATTTGCTTTGGACCCAAATGTTTCATGTTGTCACTAGGGATGAGTTTGTCCCTAGCACCAGCACCTTCCTTGTCATCAGTGTTGGGACTGGCCCAGCACAGTGACACTGATGGTATTGGTGCAGCACTTACCTTCACCTTGTTACTGTTTGTATTAACTCTGGCTCCAGTTCTATCACAGTGTCGGTAATGGCATGCCCCCTGGTACTAGCACCTTCACTTTGTTACTGTTTACATTAGGCCTGACTCTGGCCCTTTCACAGCATTGGTAATGGCATGCTCCCTAGTGCTAGCACCTTCACTTTACTATTTACATTAGGCCTGGCTGTGGTCCTTTCACAATGTTAGTAATGGCATGCTTGTTGGCACTAGCACCTTCACTTTGTTACTATTTACATTAGGTCAGGCTCTGACCCTTTCACAGTTTCAGTAATGGCATGCTCCCTGCTTACTAGCACCTTCACATTGTACTTAACATTGGTATTAGCCCTGATTCCATCTATTTCAAATGTCAGTAATTTCATATGTCCCGGCACCATTACCTTCACCTTGTTACTTTTGGCTTTAGTCCTGGTTCTGGCTCCTTTCACAGTGTCACAAGCCCTGACAGTCATCTTCACATAGTTGCTGATGGTACTGGCCATGGTACCTGCCTCAGTACATTGTCATTGGTGACGGAAGGGCTCTGGTACTGACCTTTCTAATATTGCAGCTGAAACAACTGGCCCAACAACAGAAGATTCAGGTTGCTGATGATGAGATTAGGCCTGGAAGCATCCCTTCACTAGTGTCACCTGCACTAGTATTGGCTTTGCAATTAGCCCTTCTCAGTTTCTCTGATGATTGGATTTGTAATGGCACTAGCTCCTGAACAATGTCACTTATGATGGAATTGACCTTGATACCAGACTCTGCAGTGTTACAATGAGGGAAGTGGCTCTGTTACAGTCCCCCACCCATGGTTGGTGTCATTGTTGCTGGGGCTTACCTTGGTATTAATTATTGTAGCACTTCCTTTCCTTAGGTTGTCATGTTTACTGCTGCCTTCTGGCACTTAACAGAAGTCCCAACCCAAATCACCACTTTACAGCTCCATCCCAGATTGCCCAATTTGTTCAGAATTGTTTTCTGAGGGTGAGACCTTAACAACATGTCTTGATGCTGGAAATCTAAGTTCGTTAACAAGTCTCTTATGTTCCAAGAGATCTAAATTAAACTTTCAAGTTGCCATCATCCACCATTCTTCCGGCTCAAATAGAACAGTATTAGAGTTCACACAGGCTTTCTACAGTGGATCTCTTCTGTCTCAGATTTGGTACTATAGTGTATTCCAGTGGTTGCAAAATGTTTGTCAGACTTGTGTTCCACTTGAGCAAGACACACTTGCAGTTTCTCCAGTGAGAGTGAGAGTCTGTTTTCTCTGGCTGTTTTTTCTACTTATGTTTGTCAACAGGGGCTGTATCTCCAATCTTTCAAAATTCTTCCTGTATGGAACAGCTTTTTTGACCGAGTCAACACATGCAGTTGTGGGGCTTCTGTCATATCCACTTGCTGTCATTAATCGTTGAAGGTTGGGCATCAGGCTGGCACTTCGGCACTGTAAAAATCTACTGCCAATCATTAGCGGACCGGAGTTCTGCTGTGGCGACCCATAACCGGGAAAAGCCGAAAGAAGATGATGATGTGTATAATCTTGTCCCATCATCTCAAGTGATTTCAGATTTGTGAGTTTGTTATAAAATAATGCTACTATAGCAGGGGTAAGGGGAGAAAACTATTGGTTTGGCTGCAGAGAACCTTAGAGCAAAATAACATTTTATTCTAAAGTCTTAACAGACTAATTCACATTTTTGATCTGTCCAGTTCTCCAGTACTGACTTAGAGATACTTGCAAAGATGTAGAATATGTTTTTATTTTTCATCCTATGTATAGTTTATCCTAAAATTTGAGGCTGGATTTAAAGCATCTAGAAGCTTCCCTGGCTGTCAGTGAAGATTAATTCTGCATTCTTTGTTATCTGCAAAGACAGCAGCACCAAATAGTGCCAAGCACAATTCCTTTCAGCTGAAAATACCATTTCTAACTGGTGTGCCAAAAAGCTCTTTTTGTTGGGGTCTTGACAAACTTAGTGCTATTCTAAAATCGTTGTATGATGTGAGTATTACCTTTCTGAAACCTGACATCTGTAAAGAAAAGTACATTTTATTCCTTGCTTAACTTATTTAACTAATTTGTTATAATCAACTATTTACATTTCATAACATTACTGTCAACTAGGCCATGCATGATGATTTCAGTTTGTTACGACTGCTGTTTTTGCTATTTGAGGAGGGACAGTACAGAACTCATATGTGTGAATGAATGGCTGAGCTAAGAGGAGCACTAGTTCAATTCATTTAGTACGGAGGATGTTTTCACTTTAAATCACTACTGCCACCATCTCTGGGACTTCCTTTGGGGAATGCACTTCAGAAACAAGGTAGTGACAGTGGTTCCTGTATAAGATTCATCATACATGTCTGTACTAGTGAATACAACTTCGTAGTGTGGGAAGACTGCTTTGCACAAGTTGTCATGCTAACTTAAATGTCTGTTTTTGGCTTCTTGTAATGTTCTGATTGGGTAGAAATCCTCAAAACATTTTATTTTTGTAGCACTGCTCAGCTGTGTGTGTATACTGTAAAAAACATTTTCCTTTTATTTATAAAAAATTTAAATAAAGGGATTATGGTAAGCAACAGTGAAACAAAATTGTGGGTTAGCCATATTCTCATGTAAAGTGAGCTAACACCTTCGGCGTCTGACTACATCTCAGTTTGTGTATCACTCCTTAAGGTGGTAGAATAATTTCTTGTGACTGCACAGACAGGTTTGAGGACTTAACCAGTTATTTTTTGTCTTTTGTTTTCCCACCTTTACAGTTACCTGCGGGGGGTGGTCACTGTCTTCATTACATGCTGAAGCTGTGATTGCAGCCATTAATTTCTGATTATTAACAGAAGTGGAGTATGAAACACATCTGTGGTGTGTCGTTAGATTTAAGCATTTCAGAATTAAATCACACAATTATTGCTTCCTGGGTCCTCCCTGATTTGCATCTGTAAGCACTATACAAAATTATTCAAGGATTGGAGTTCTTTTGTCAACTCTCTAACTGATTACATGCTGATACAGTAATGGTAGTGTAACACATGCATTTGAATCTGGGATAACATTGTTTGTTTAGGATTTGGATCCGTGCATTTGCAGTACCGTTTGTAGAATGTACTGCATTATTGATGACATTTTAACCTGGAATATATATGCAGGAACAAGAAGAAAAAGTATGAAGTGTGATGACAGTCGTATTATGAGTTTAGAAAAAATAATGATTGTCTTTATTTTTTACAGCGCTTAAGTCCATGAAAGTGCTGTGCAGTATATTGTTATACAGAGCAGCTAATCCAACAGCATATAAATGAAGTCTTTTAAAATTCTTGGTATGTTCATTCAGTCCCTCATGTGGTAGAAGAATTCCTGTGGTAATCCAGCGTATTGTTCGAAACTCATTTTCTCTCGTTAAGAAATGGCACAGAATTTGTGACATAACAAGGACAGTAAGAAACCCAACGTATGTGAATAGATCAAAAATTAGTAATTCAGCAAAATGCTGAAATAACATTTTTGTAATGGCTTTTTTGTTTCAGTGCAGTCCCTTATTGTTACATATGGAGTTTGAATATACAGACAGAAAGTGCACATGTTCAGAAAAATGTCAGGGTTATGATATTCCGAATCTGACTTCAGTAAGTTTGAAAAGGGTCTCTGTTCTCTTTACTGCTATTTTGAGACTGTGTGTGTGTGTGTGTGTGTGTGTGTGTGTGTGTGTGTGTGTGTGTGTGTGTGTTTGCGTGCATGCGTGAGTGTACATTGAAAAAAAGCTGGTACAGCTGATTGAAAATCAGCTGACCAAAATTTTTTAGTGTGAGTTCATGATACAGTGGGGCTTGGGAACTTTGTCCTTTCTCCACTGTAGTACGATCTTGTAGTTGGTATATATAATTACCAGGGGGTAAGGGGGTACAGTGGGACCCCCCCCCCCACAAAAAAATAGATTTTATGTACTTTCATATCTTTTGGACTTGAACTAGAGTGTATTCAAATCTTTGTGAGTCAAACTGTTTTAGTGGTGTGACAGGTATTTGAAGTTTGGATACTTTGAACATCTGTCATACTCTTATACATAGATATGGATATAGATATGTGTACATTTTTAAAATGAATAACAGGAAAGTACAACAAATTATGCAAAAGTAAAAAATACTGTAGAAGAAGTCTGACATTAAATGTTTCCATAGAGGAAGATTATTGTCTGCAGCATTCTTGACACTGCATCTTAGTTTTTTTTTTCTTAACCAAGTCATTTAAGTGATTTTTTTTAACTTGTTTCTACCTTCCCTTTGCACCACTGAATGTGGTGCACAAACTGATGAACAATGGCTCTAACCATTCAATTCGGAGGAGAAATCCAATTTTAAAAAGTCTGTTTATCATACACTGACATCACTGAAGAAAACAGTAAACTTTAACCTTAGTGGCATTAGTGTAATAAAAATATATGTTGCCTTCATAGACTTTATTCATCGTGCTACCACACGTGCTCGAAGGTACCCCATTAAAATGCATGGATGCAACACACATTATACCAAGGGTAATGTCATGGTAGTAAATACTAAATTTATTTGGGATGTGGTTTAATAAAAAGCTTGCAAACCCTTTTTTAAACAGTGACTAAAATAAATAAGCACAGTTAAGTGGAAAAACACATCTCGGTGCTTGACTCATCAAATGGCGCTATCTGTCTAACAATGGAAAAATCACTTTACATATATAGGGGAAGCTGAAGATACTTCTCTTTTAAAGCATGAATAAGTAATATTTGCTTAGCTTTTGTTAAGCAAGTTAAGTGACAAATCTCTCTCAGGTAAGATTACACAGTAAATGCACTGAACAGAAGTGTATTGAATGGCAATTTATGCAAAGCATCCCTGAACAGACAGGTGTAGGACCTATGAACCTGCATGCAGTTAGATGCATAAATGTGCTTTGAAGGGAACATTGCAGTCAGCACAGTATATGGCATGGTACTTACTGTTGCAATGATTGTACAGCCGTGCACAGCACAGGGCAGGACTCCACTGTGACTAATGTACTCTGCACACTTCATGCACTGTCTGACATGTTGATATGCAGTTGTAGTAACAGTGCAACGAAGGAGCTATTACATTATATGCTGTCATTGTTATACACTGTATGACCCGGTTACTGACAGTGCCCTTTTATGGGGTTTGTACCTGTCTTTTTCCTAGGATGCATCTTGCATAAGCACCTGCTTTGTGTAACCCCAGTGAGTAGGCGTAGTGAATGTGTTATTGTAATATTCCATTAGGACCTCTGCCATATAAGATGTCTGAGCTGTTCTGCATAGTACAAAGAGTCATAAATAGAAGATGATTTGCATCTTGTGGCAAGGGAGGATGCCTTGTAAAGACAGACATTCCAAAGTTCATTTACACTGCTCAAGTAAAATGTAACAAGGTTGTGGTTTGTTTATTTATTGACATTTGTTGACTGGGAAAGTCCACTGGGCTTGAGACCCATTTTCAATGGTGGCCCAGAGAGAAAAGCTCCAAGTTACATGAAAATCAATACATGAATTTGTAAGAAAACAATTACTTATAAAGCAAAGTCTGTCAGGTAGCAGAGAGGATTAAGACTGCAAGCTGCTAGTTAGTTTCACTCTGTAGTGCTGAGTTTGATTCCTACAGTCTCCATTTGAATTAAGTGAAATAATGCAGAAAAATATCTAAACAGCACATATGGTATAAAAAGGCACAATACAATAACAATGGAACATTAGCATGTAGGAAAATTATACATTTAGAAATATATATTTTTTTAGGGGGCAAAGTAGGAAAAGGGAAAGATAAGTGTAGTGGGAAGATAGAATTAGAGAGTTACTTAAAGGTAGTATAGATATAGTTAGAATCTTATACCAAGGTAGTGGGAAAATGTAGATTATATGTGGCATGTATTTAATGGTAGTATTAAAAATAGAAAG
Source organism: Protopterus annectens (assembly GCF_019279795.1). Taxonomy (NCBI): domain Eukaryota; kingdom Metazoa; phylum Chordata; order Ceratodontiformes; family Protopteridae; genus Protopterus; species Protopterus annectens. Next base: position 1,825,840,517 of record NC_056741.1, read on the forward strand.
TGACAGAGAAGAGAATATGTGTTAAGACAGTTGTATAGATGTGTGGACTAGGACACTAAAGATTAGGGATAACTTATATGGTGTAACAGTATGACATATGCATAAGTATATTTGCATGTGAAACAGTTTTACTAGATTAAGGAAGCTGTGGATATGTGTTGCATGTGCAGCTGGTGTTATCAGTGAGATATTTATAGGTTCATAGGTGTGTACTAGGCTGATGGCCCTGGAGCCTTTACAAACCTAGCCCAAATAAATTGCGCAGGCACCATGCCATACCATGTTAGTTCACTGTGCCCATGTCCAGCAGAGCAACTGTAATGATCCCTGGAGTGAACTTTGTTACTCATCCACTCGTCAAGATTCCTCTTGAAGAGGGCCAGCGAGATGCTCTGCTTGACATGAATGGGAAGCTTATTCCAGAGTATGGCAGTCTTTGGGAAATGAACCTGTCCCTCCAGCATATTCTATTAATTATGGTAATGAGGTTGTGATCTCTGGAGCATGTTGCACAGGTGGTTGGGATTTCTTTAAGTGTAGCATTTCAAGTGGGGCTGGGACGGACATGGCTTTGTAAGTCGAGCAGAGATCACCTTTAAGTAGATGATAAGAGACTGAGGACTGCTGAAGTTTCTTGAGTCTGTCCATGTAGGACATGTTTTTAAGGCCTGGGACCCTTTTTGTTAGGTACTTTTGTAGCCTCTCCAGCTGTTGTAGGTGTCTGGTCAGGTACATGCCAAATGGGGTGTTATATTGGATGACTGATCTAATGAGGGATGAGTAGAGAGAGACGATGACCTCTTTCTTCCTGGATGCAAAACTTTTGTTTATAAGATGTGCCACGTAGAAGGACTTTCTGTCCACAGTGGGAATGTGGTCGAAGGTGAGGTGGCTGTCGACCTGGGTGACCAGATCTCTTATGGCTCCTTCAGTGGGCTCCCATCAATGTGGTAATTCATGGGAACTGAGTTTTTCCAAAGAGGAGGATGATACATTTTTTGGTTTTAAGCTTCAGGCCATGGTTCCGACACCAGTCATTGGTCTCAGAGAAGCCCTTTTGTAGGATGTCTGCATAACTTGGGGAGTTGATAATGACTTCTAGCTTGCAGTCATCAGCGAACTTATTCAGCCAGAGTCTTTCTGTGTTGGGCTGAACTTCTGAGAAGTAGATGCCAAACAGGAGAGGGCCCAGCACTGAGCCCTGTGGGACTTCACTTGTGACTGATAGTCTGACTTGGAATCTGCAACTTTCACTCTGTGGGTCCTGTCTGTAAGCCCATTTGCAACCCACCTAGTGATGTAAGGATTGATGCCTAGTTTGTTGAGTTTATCAATGATACCTGAGTGGGGAATGGTATGCACTGCCTTACCCTCATCCACAGCCTTGGTGACTGCCTCGAAGAAGTCAACCAGGTTCAGCAGGTAGGATCTCCCCTGGACAAAGCCAAACTATGTGGGGTCAAGAGTTTGAAGATTGCCTATATCTTTGTTAAGCAGGGCATTGATGATGCGCTCCATAGCTTTGCATACCAAACTCATCAGGCTAATTGGGCAGTAGTTCCCATGATCTGTAGGTGCTCCCCTTTATGGAGAGGGATGACTGTAGCAGTGTGCCATTCATTAGGGACATAGCCTTGGGTAAGGCTGTGATTGAACAGGGCACACAGATGTGGTGCTAGTTCATCTTGCAGCTCATGTAAGATGCAGCCAGGGATATTATCAGGTCCCATGGATGCTGTATTCTTGGCTTTGGACAATGCAGGTTTTACCTGTGCCACAGAAATGGGGGGTACCAGGCTTTCTTCTGGTATTATGATAGGGTCCTTGGGGGAGTAAAGTTGACACTGAATCTGTCTGTCAGTATGTTGGCTATATCTGTTGGCTCAATATAGGAGGTGCCATTGTGCAATAACTCAGAGCAAATCTGGGTGTTGCCTTTGAGGTTTTTGATATAGCTATAGAAGGCTTTGTGGTTGTTTTTGGTGTCAGCTGCAGTTCTGCTTTCATAGCTGGCCTTAGAGGATTTGATAAGGGATCTCAGCTTTTTGTTGAGACTGATAAGGGAGGTTTCCAGTCTTGTGACTTCATTTATTTCTGCAACAGTTTCTTCCTTCTGCTGTAGAGTTTATTGATGGCTGGGGACCACCAGATTGGCTTCCTTTTTTTGGAGGAGAGCATCTTAGTTCTATTTGGTATGCCAAGGTCCATGCATTTGTGTACATGCTCTTACAGTGCTTTGATGTATGATTTGGCAGTCATGTAGCTATTTTCCGTTGGCATGGGTGCCAAGAAGTTAGCTACTGCTATTTTTAGGAGCCCAAGATCGGCTTTAGAGAAGTTTTTTAGGGTGGTCACTTTAGTGGGGGGTGTAGGTGAGATGGAGATTTCCATGGTGATCAGTTTGTGGTTAGATTTAACCAGAGAGGAATTGACTATAAGTGTGTAGCAACGGTCTCCCATGTTGATGATAACCAGGTCAAGGATATTGCTTCCTCTAGTGGGGGTAAGAATGAGCTGGTCCAGGGCATTGGAACTGATAAATTCCAGAAAGCATTGGGCCTGTACATTGGTACTTGAATAGTTTTCCCAGTTGATGGAAGGGTAGTTAAAGTCACCCAGTATGAGAGTATTGGGTTGGACCTTGATTCCAGGGTGCTTAGGAAGTAGGAGTGAGAGTCTGGGGACATGTTTGGGATTCTGTAGCAGGCTATGACTTGTATCTTTGTCTTACCCTGTGTTAGTTGTACCTGAAGTATCTCAGATGCATTATGCTGGGCTACCAGTCTAGAGGTGTGCGTATCCTTTAAGAATATGGAAACATCACCACCTTTGGAGCTTCCGGACGTATTCTGGGGCCGAAAGGTATGGAATGAGTTGTAGCCTGGGAGCACAGGGGTGCTTTCTGCCTCTTTAAACCAGGTCTCAGTTACAGCACAGATGTCGACATTCTCCATTTTGAGGAGAGCTTCGAGCGTGTACAGATTTAGACTTCTAGCATTGAGCAGCATGACCCTCAGATTGCATTTGTTTATTACTGTAACGATGGACTTTTGGTCTTTGGGACACTGCCTAAAAAAGGCACTGTAGGGGTGGCAAGAGCCTTAGCCAGTACCCGGAATCCCAGGGGTGACGGATGCAGGCCTTTTCTGGCAAAGCATCGAGGTCTGTTGATCATGATGTAAGTAGGTTACTATCTAGGGCGTTATAGATTAAATTTGTGAATGAGAATAGGGCAGTAATGGTACTGTGAGATGGTTGAAAACCATGTTGTGAAGGGGATAGTCTGTTGCTGGTTAGATATTCAACCAGTTGTTTGTGGATGCATTTTTCCATTATTTTAGATAGAGGAGACAGAATGGAAATGGGTCTAAAATTAGATAGGTCATGAGGGTTTCCGCATTTATGAAGTGGGGTGATTATTTTTTTCCAGAGCTGGGGGACAGTGTGTTCTGCAAGTGATCAGTTTATAAGGATACCTACTGGGAAACATATTGCCTTAGCACTAATCTTGAGGTATTCTGGGGTGAGAAGATCAGCGGATAAGGAGCCTGGTTTCAATTTGCCAAGTGTTTGTATTTGAGAGGTTGCTACGAGTTGGAAGTTAAAGGATGGTATGGAGTTGATATTGCCTTGAGGTATGGTGGATGGGTTAATGGGGGCTGGGGTATTACCTGCATTTACTAATATAAGGATAATATTAATAAAGTTTTTATTAAATATTTCAGTGTTTTCAACTGGGCTTTTGTCTGGAAATGGAGATGGGGTTTGGGTGCTGCCAGGATTTAGTAATGAGTTAACAGATTTCCAGAAAAGTCTGGGATTATTACTGTGGGTGTTTATTTGTTGAGAGAAGTAAGTCTTTTTGATTAAAAATAGTGGAAGATTTCAGGCATGTATGGGATATATACTGCTTCAGCAAGGAATAAGGCAAAGCAGAAAGAAAACTGTCATATGTCATTCTAGAACCACAAGGACAGTCTAGGCAGCAGGAGACATGAAGTGTCAAATCACCTCATTCTGCCATCAGAGTATGTATCTGTTTACTCATGTATACTTTTATCTAGTGGATTTATGGTATGCAGTAAAAAAAGCAAACATGATCAAGAAAAATTTTTTTTTAGCTGGTCAGGTACTATATCAGCATTGCTGCGTAACAGAAGTGGAGTAGATCATATTGCAATTCATATTCGGCTCTAATAATTCCAAGACGTATACAAGAAAACCTGTACAAACTATAGCAGTGTCTCCCAGATAATAAAATAGTACAGACTGTAGAGCTGACAGTTTAATGATGTACTGCACAAACTGTAGCAGCGTATGACAAACAGTAAAGGGTTTAGAGCACTTTGTGTTTAAAAGAAATTACATGGGGCAGTTATAAATAAATGTGTCATGAGACCGAGTTTGAAGGTGGCTAGTGATGGTTTGTTGGTGAAGTTTTGGCAATGGAGTTTCAGGTTATAAGACTTAGAAATTGTCCATTAAAATGACGAAACAAGTCATGGGCATTTAGAATTGCTAATTAGCTGAAACACCTGATATTTATAATGGTCATTTGCATATATCCCATGTGCCTCTGATACAAGAGGTTTGGGAGGTCACTCAGTGGAAGTTCTAGCTTTGCTGGAGTTTTCATTTTGTTTTTAAAGACTTAGAATGGGGATTTTTTTTTGTCAAGATTAAGTGACAGGTGGAGACTGAACAAAGTGAATAGAATCAGGTCATTTTGCACAGTAGTTCACAATGACAGATGTCACTGAGTGAAATGATTGCTTGAAAAAATCCATTTTTATTTAATAAGCCATTTACCCTTATTGTCAATCTGATTTATGCATTTCAGTATTCTTTGTTAGCAAACCTGTCTGCTTTGCCTTCTTCCAGCATATCAGGGCAGTATCTGAAGATTTTACTGACCTGTGTACTTGTTTATTTCATTTGTGTTAGCCTTGGGGCCAGTAACCTATTGTTAATGCAGTGCATGCTGAGGTCATGTAATACACATGTAGGGCAAAGACACTGAGGTTTCAAAGCACTGAAAATTTATCAAGGCTAATACTGTGCGGAAAAATCATATAAACAAGGTAAACTGCATAAATAATGCTGAACAAAGTAAATATTAAGGTCACAAAAATGATTGATGGAAAATTTCAAGTAAGATTTAAAATGCAGGCTAAAATACCTGGAGCTAGTCCAGCAGTAATGAAGGGAAAACCTAGGGAAATGCAGAAAGCAAGGTAAAGGTATGAAAAGCAGTGGATAAAATAGCTGATAAAAATATGTAGTACATGTAGCAGACCCTTAGGAATGGAAAGTGGACCTGGGGTCTTCCAGGAATTGATGTAACTGTGGCGAACTCATTAAATAAATCTGCTTGCATCTATTCACAACAGACAGTTAGGGATTCTTTGCAAGTAGGGCTACAAGACAGATGTCTTCTCATTCCCATGGGCAGGAATGTTCCTGTATACATTTTCTATGAATTCTCTTGATATTCAGGGTTATTCTAAAGATCCAGCAGGACTTCCCAAAGATCAGTTTGATGACTCCCTTTTGGCACTAGAATAGTGGTTCCCCTTCTTTTGAAAATGGCCAAGGGCAATTACCACAGGCTTCCTTGCAGGTTGGATTCACACAAGACAGGGGTTGTTTGATCTATTCCAACATGAAAATTCTTCAACAGTCCTGCCTGGATGATAGAATTTTAATACCTTTTAAGAACCTCCTTTTTCTGATGATGTGCTGCAGTTACTAAAGGAAGCTAAGAAACCAGCTATTAGAAAATCATATAAGGTTAGGTGGCAAAGGTTTTCTAGTTGGTATCAAACTAAGAACGAGGACCCTTTTAAGACTTGGATGCCTCTGGTTCTCGATTATTTATGTATATTATCCTCTGTCCTTTCTTACTCTTTTAGCAGTATTCATAGAGAATAGAAGGAAATTAATAACTTGACCCAGTTTATCTGCCCTTAGTTTGCCCCTTTCTGCTGTGCCTCTAGTCAGTTTTATAAATGGATGTTGCATATCCTCCCACCTAGGAAACAGGTGGCTCCTCCTTGGGATTTTTATTTTGTCCAGACAAAAATTGACATTTATTCCATTTAAACCCAACTCATTAGGCTCTTAACTTGGAAGACAGGGTTACTCTCACTGTTCTGACTTTTGCTAGAAGAGTATTGAGTTACAAACTCTTATGGCAAAGTCAACCGTATCTCATTTTTCACAAGGATAGGATATATTTGAGAACAAATCCTTCATTTATGCCTGAAGTAATTTCACTGAACTATTAATCTCCCTCTATTCTTTCCAGAACCTAAAAATAGGGAAGAAAGTACTTTGCATGCTGTGGATGTCCACATGCAACTCCAGTACTACTTGGAAAGGACAAAATCATTTAGGAAGGCCAGTCAACTATTTATTTCTGAAGAAGGTAAGAGAAAATAAAACCAGTAACAAAACAATTTCCAAATGGTTCTCTCATGCTACTTCTTTTTGTTATTCTCACCATAATAGGCACTTCCAGGCAAGGTTACGGACCAGGATATAAGGGTTTTGGCTTCTTCTGTGGCTTTTTTAGAAACAGGTGGATTCTATAAGTACCCTAAGGTCATCATCTTGGTCCTTTGTGCTTACCTTTACAAAATATTACAAAGTGGATCTGTTTCCATGTTCAGAACATGTTTTGCTAGAACTGCTCTCTAGCGGCTCCTGGATACTGCCTTCCAACAACCTATCTTTGTAAGCTCTGGCAATCTACCCACACAGGTTATACTACTGCAACAGTGATCTAATGATGGATGTACTACAGTTGTGCAAACAAAAACAGTAGATGTTCAAATTGATCACTGTTGCAGTAGGGACACCCACCATCCCTCCATCCCATTTTTGCCATGGTGTGGATATTTTATATCCTCTTTCTTTCTACCAATTTTTCCATTTTTATTAGGTCTCCAGCCTCTCTTACTCTGTGGGCAAGACAATTATGAAAGTTTGGCACCCTAACCACCAACTTTCTGTGTCTCTGTAAGATCAGGTTTCATTTAAATTCATTTTGTTAGAAAAATACAGTATTCTCTTTGCATAAGTCTAGAAATGCAGCCATATTAAAGCAGGCCTTCACAGAGTGCATACAGTTTCAGTAAATGCACTTTCAATCAGTGAAAATAACCTGTGCTGCACATATGAGTGCAAACACATTTTGTTTGTATAGTACAAAGCTTGGGAACCAAGGTTACGGAGGTGTGTAGACATTTAAAGGATTTTGGTATTTAGTCAATTCGGACTGCTATGCAGAAAGTCTTTGCAGTGCAGTCCTTAGACGTGCAGTGCAGACACTCAAGTATGAATGCAGAAATCAGGTCAAATATCCAGCATTTCAGAATATTAATGATATTATTCAGGAGGATAGTGCCGAAGCTACAGACATATTTATCAGCACTATTACATTGAGTACAGAATTTATCGACAGTATAATGGGTGCAGAAGCTATGGACATTAAGATTTGATTTAGATATTGTTGACATCTACCTCCACTGTACGAAATAAAGCATTCTTAACTGATCTACAGTGTATGCAGACTTTATTCTGAAAGGTACAAGAAGACTGGACACATAAAGGGAGACTGGCACCTGTTCAACACAGTTCTGGGTAATTAACAGATAGACATTCATTCCAGTTACTTTCTCCTTCTGAATATCTCAACATAGCTGCCAATGCTATCTCTTATCTAGTCTGTATTTTAATCAATCACTCCATAATAGAACAGCATGTTCCTAAAACCTGGAAAATCTCATATACCATACCATTACATAAAGGTGGGACCTCTACAGACATGTCTAATTACAGGCCAATTGCAATATTAACTCCTCTATTGAAAATATTAGAAAAATGTATACATTCCCAGCTCATGAACTATTTACAATCCATTAAACTTCTAACCAGTTGCAAACATGGCTTCCGACCAAACCATAGTACCACTGCAGCCCTTTTAAGTTTCACAAACAAAGTTAACCAGTTCAGAAATAATGGTCAGTTAGTCTACTCCATCTTCCTAGACATGTCCAAAGCATTTGATATGGTCTCTCATCAAAAACTCCTCAATGAACTCTTATGTCTAAAACTAAGCCATTCTGCCCTTACATGGTTCCATGATTACCTAACTGACAGACAACAAGCTGTGTGCAGCAATGTGATTACTCCTCTCTGCTATGAGTTACATTAGGTCTTCCTCAAGATTCAAAACTAGGTCCACTCCTATTTACTGTCTTCACCAATAAGCTCCATACTGCTACCCACCTTGCCACAATCGTACAGTACGCAGACGACTCCACACTTGTCTGGGTGGTACCCTCACTCTCTCAACTACAAGATATAACCTAGGAGTCCTTCTCAGCTACAAAATCTTGGCTCTAGGGCTCTCAATTAATTCTCAACCCCAATAAAACTAAACTAATGTTGTTATCAAATAACAAAACCTCAGACCCCCGTCCTCCTTTCTAATATGTTCATCCAGTAATACCAAGTTAAATCCAGTATCACATACTAAACTACTTATAAAAAAAGCTTTTAAAAAAAGTTCATATAAAACTAGGTTTTCTGTACAGAATCAAACCCTGCCTCACAGACTCCACAATTTGTTGCCAGGACTCACCTATCGTCTGACTTACTTTACACCTGTCCTTTCTTCACCAACTTGAAGAAAACAGACATAGCAAAACTAAATGCCGGTTGCAATAAGATTGCCAGATTTGCCACTAACTCTCCTTATAGATCCCATGACTGCACTGCTCTATGCCAACTGAACTGGCTAGAGTTACCCAACCTCCTAACATGCACTCAACTTGCAATGTCCATAGCATATTATACCAACCCGATAAGTGTCCCGCACTCCATAATCTACTTTAGTCTCCGTGAAGTAAAAGACACCTGAGATAGTCTGATGAATTTCTACTACAAGTCACAAAAGCTGATAATAGTTCTGGAGATTCTGTGTACTGAAATCGGATCTCCAGGATTTGGAACTCAAACCCTCAGCACATCCTAACCAAAGATAATCCCTCACAGTTCAAACTACTTCTCAGATCACACCTAGGTAAATATTGGCTTTGTCTTGTCCACCACCTTGGCTGTTCATCATCTATCCTGCGCTGTATACCTCTCACTTACTCCTTTACTACGTCCTCAGCAGATTCTTATAATCTCTACCTGATATAATCCTATCTCATCTCGCCTACTATTCCCTTCATAGTTCTATCCTATATTCCCTCTCTGGACTTTCTACATACTCTAAACAAAATACATATATAAATATCTAGATAATAGTATAAATCTAAATAATTATTAAATATAAACAATTGTAAATCATTCATTAAAAAATTTCTAACATTAAAATTCATATTGTTATACAAAATATTTAAAACATTAGATCAAATAAATTGAGACTTGTACTTCAGTATACTGATATAGAAATATATTTAGATAATACCAGGGCTAGAAACTGCATTAGCCAATAATTGCCATAAACACTTTAGCCTCAAGTAGGTGTTGTCATCACCACCTTTATTATTTACCCTGTCAATAACAAAGAATAAAATGTCCATCATTAATAAATTTACAAGTGGCATGCCCCACATTTGCTCATCGAAGATGTGTTGAACATATATTCTTATTATTAACTGCTCAAAAATGTTCTCTAGATTCATTATAACTGACCTTGGGCCAGTCCTAAGTCTAAATTATCAATACCGTTCACCGTTAGAATTATTCTGGAGGGAGGTCATGTACTATATTAACTATCCTGGGTGATATCATTAAATGGTATAATAAAGGTGTCATTTCTAGTAGTATTATTAATCCTAGATATACTGTTGTCAAAACCGTACTTTAATATAGGTTTGTATATTTGATGTCTTTTAATATAAATCTCTTCACTAACTTTAACAATAATGGATAACCTCTATCCAGAAACATATCTGATAATATTTTAATCTCATTGTAAAAATTAATGTCTTCACTAATAATTCTAGAAAATTTGACCATCTGCCCTTTACTAAATTTTTTTTTGGGTAATAGGATGGCAACTATCAATTGAAATGAGTTTTTTCCTAAAATACTTGATTCTAACACTTATGTTTTATAGAATAAAATATCTAAATACTCACAATTGTTGTCAAATATCATTCACCATTAATAAACATATTTGCATTTAGCCTTATTAGACTCACTAAATTTCAGCAAACTTGTCCCAAACATTTCAAGACCTAAGTCATGAGGAATCACTGTGAATAGGTTGACAACATCAATAGTTACCATTGTCATATCATCTTCAATATCAACAAAATGTTCTCTAGCTTTTTCTAGACAATGCCAGGAATCTTTTAATATATGAGGCAGATGTTTTAAAGTTCCCTTACAATGCAAATCTATCACATAATGTTGAGTGACAATACGACGTATGAAAAAGTGTCAAAACATGAAATGGAAAGGGCATATGTTAAGGTGGATTGGTATCTATATGAATTTTTGATGGATGGAGTCATCACCAAAGATGAATATAATTTTTTATTAGTGGAACATCCAATGACGCCATCCATTTTTGGTATCCCCAAAATCCATAAGGACATACACAATCCACCCTTTAGGCCCATAGTCTCTGCCAGGGGTTCAAAGACTGAAGCCATTGCTGCTTATATAGATTTGCATTGTAAGGGAACTTTAAAACATCTGCCTCATATATTAAAAGATTCCTGGCATTGTCTAGAAAAAGCTAGAGAACATTTTGTTGATATTGAAAACGGTATGACAATGGTAACTATTGATGTTGTCAACCTGTTCACAGTGATTCCTCATGACTTAGGTCTTGAAATGTTTGAGACAAGTTTGCTGAAATTTAGTGAGTCTAATAAGGCTAAATGCAAATTGTTACGTGAACTGATGGCTATTGTACTTGAAAACAATTTTATGTTTATTAATGGTGAATATTATAAACAAAGTACAGGTGTGGCCATGGGGGCTAGATGCACCCCCATTTATGCCAATTTGGTGTTAGCCTTATGGGAAACACAAAGTGTTTTTACTTCTAGTTTCTGGCCTAACATTGCCCTTTACTTAAGGTACCTGGACGACATTCTTATTTTTTGGAAGGGCAACAGAGAAATGCTTATTGAGTTTGAAAATTTTCTAAAAACGACATCTAGTTTTTGAATTTCACTTTTAAGATATTTGACAACAATTGTGAGTATTTAGATATTTTATTCTATAAAAACATGGGTAAGTTAGAATCAAGTATTTTTAGGATAAAACTCATTCCAATTCTTTTTTACATTTTGATAGTTGCCATCCCTATTACCAGAAAAAGAATTTAGTAAAGGGCAGATGGTCAGATTTTCTAGAATTATTAGTGAAGACATTAATTTTACAATGAGATTAAAATATTATCAGATATGTTTCTGGATAGAGGTTATCCATTAGAATTAATTGTTAAAGTTAGTGAAGAGATTTATATTAAAAGACATCAAATATACAAACCTATATTAAAGTACAGTTTTGACAACAGTACATCTAGGACTAATAACACTACTAGAAATGACACCTTTATTATACCATTTAATGATATATTACCCAGGATAGTTAATATAGTACATGAGACCTGGATAAGTATTCTCCAGAATAACGGTGACCTTATTGATAATTTAGGGACTGGGCCCAAGGTCACTTATAGTAGGGGGATGAATCTTAAAGAACATTTTGAGGCAGTTAATAATAAGAATATGTTCAACACATCTTCGATGAGCAAATGTGGGGCATGCCATACTTGTAAATTCATTAATGATAGACCATATGTTATGTACGAAATTTTGGCAAAACAATTAGATGCCCAGGTCATTGTAATTGCAACACAAAAATGGTGGTGTACCTAGCTATATGTTCATCATGCCCAGCCTTTTATGTTGGCAAAACGATAAGGAAACTTCGAGAAAGGATAGTGGAACATGTTAGAGACATTAAAAAACAGAAAATACTAGTTCTCTTTATATGCATAGTCTAAGATGCCAGAATTTTAAGAGATTTTATTCTTTATTATTGACAGAATTGTATACTACAATAATAACAAAGGTGGTGATGACAACACCTTACTTGAGGCTAAAGAATGTTTATGGCAATTACGGCTAAATGCAAGTTCTAGCCCTGGTATTAACGAACATATTTCTATATCAAGTATACTAAAGTACAAGTCTCAATTTATTTGATCTTGTATGTATTAGGTTAACATCTGATAATTTAATGTTTTAAATATTTTGTATAACAATATGAATTTTAATGTTAGGAAATTCTTTAATGAATGATTTTATGCTGGATTGTATAACAATTGTTTATATTTAATAATTATTTAGATTTATACTATTGTCTAGATATTTATATATGTATTTTACTTTTATTTATTGGTATTACATATACATAGTTTTTGACAAGAAGGTTTTATTACATTTACAAATTAACAAGTTTGCACAAGTCCTGGCTGTTTATGTTCATTTTTGCTGATTGTACCTTTAAGAATTTTTAGCTGTGTAGGTAATAATTTGTTTAATTGTTTAATTGTTTAATTATCTAATTTACATAAGGATTTAAAAAGAGGGTCAAAACAAGGATTGTCAGTACTCTGAAGATGCCCTGATGTGTGTGGGTGAAAGCGCTTAGTACAATTTTGGTTAAATAAACAAATAAATCGGTGGTCTGCAGTTGTTCCTGGTTTGCCTTTTTTGTTTTTCTACATACTCTGCCTACTCTCATCCTAATTTTCCTCCTTCAATATATGCAACAAGTAATCACCTCTCTTAACTCCCCTACAATACCTTAGACATTGTATATTTTAACTCACAACACTCTAAGCAAATATTTTTTTTATCAACTGCATGTAAATGCTTTGCCATTATTATGTATTTTTAATGATTCTTATGTGCAGTATGTGTCTGTCTGTACCTCTGATTGTTGTACTCTATACTAGACATATCTGTCATGTTTTGTTTTGTTCCGTTTTGTATCTATTGGAGCTTTTCTTCCCCGGCCTCCACTGAAAGTGGGCATCTGCCCAGTTGGACTACCCAGGTAAACAAATCTCAAATAAATAAATGAAAAAAATTTCCAGTATTCTACAGTCCTATCAGTTCTTATAAGTCTGTCTTTCTACTCCACAACAGGGCATGTGGAAGGTGTCCTGATGCTTTGAATACTGGCCTGTGGTCATAATCTTGGTAGGCTATAACCTATACAGTTTAAGCTACTGCAACAGTGATGTATTCAAACATCTGTACTGTCATAATAAGTTTGATTAAGCAAATATACTTTTTTATTAATATATTAATGATAAGCGTAGGTAGTCAAGCAGATTTGGACTGGTTTTATGGAGTGGTGATAGTTGGGCTTGTTTTCAGGAACTTGTGTGCTTAGAGAAGTAGGGTTTGATGTAATATATTTTTGAAGAATGGCCAGGAGATTCTTTAGCAGAGAATAGTGGTGAGTCCTTTGAGGGAAACCCAGGATATATTTTGCAGATTTTTGATAGATTTGTGCAAGATTTCCAGATAGGTGATGCTAGAGTAAAATAATTTTTGAGAGGAATAGTGTACCTGTTAATTTTTTTTTAATGCCTGTGGAGTAAGGTACTTTGATTATGTTTAGACTGCCTGTTGTGATATCACATTACTGTTATTTTTATCTGTTCTTCCAGAAAGTGTCTGTCATACTCTACTGTGCATATGCAATTGTGTTGCTATGGGGTTGGTCTCTTGATGCAGTTTGAATTTCAAGAGTGGTGTGTGGGAGTTTTTGTAGAGGTTTGAGCAGAATACAGTAGAAATGCTTTTGCAAGCATGTAATAATAGGTAGGATTCTTTAAGCCATGTTTCTACTCTTTAGGACCAATGTGCAGTTTTTGTCTGGCTGATGTATTTTTTATGAGAGCATATCAGGCATGTCATGGGGGCATTGTATTACTGTTAATATCTTGCAGTGCTTGTTCATTTCATTTACATAGGGATTGAAAGGTAAAGGACCAAGGATGGAGCTCTTGGTACTTCTTTGGTGGAGGTAAATTCTGATGACAGCTGAAAACCCCATCTGACTTGTTTTTCTGCTAGTAAGATAACTTTTGATCTGTTATATGGCTAGGTGGTGAAGAAGTGGTATTTTGCAGTTTATATATGAGTTCTTCATGATTATCATTTCAAATGCTTTTCAAAGATAAAGAAAAAGTCTGGTGACTCCTTCACCAGAGTTCACTTTTCCATTATATAATCTGTTAGTGTCAATAATACTGTGATGTCCTTCCATTCACAGGTTGCAGTATTCACCTATGGGATTCCCTGTCATGGGTAGCCTGACGTCTGGCCAGTACACCAAAGCCTACTGTTGCTTTAAGGTACGCAGAACGCATCCTTTGATCGTCGGTCTGAACACGTATGTCTTTTTCCTTACTTGGATGACCTGCTGATTCAGGCATCCCTCCAGAGATCCTTTTGCAAAATCTTTATTTTGCCATTTCCCTTCTTCAGCAGTTGGGGTTCACAATAAACTTCAAAAGGTCTTCTCTGACTCCTTCTTGGGATCACGTCTTTCTGGTTTGCAGGATTCCGACAGTGCCTATGCTGGCATCCCTACCTCCTCCAAAGGCCTTAACTCTCATCTCCTTCTTTCAAGCTCTTCTTCCTCTGCCCTCCATTACAGCCAGGAAGTTTGAGAGCTCTAGGTTTCATGGCATCCACCATCCCTATGCTCTCTCTGGCCAAACTCCACATGAGAAAGTTTCAGTGGTTTCTGTAGTCAGTTTGGCTTCAACATGCACATCCTCTAGACTTTGTAGTTCCTCTTCCTCCTTGTCTCAAGAAGGAACTTCACTGGTGGATCCAGCAGTTGTCTCTAAATCCAGGGGTCCCTTCTCATCTCCCTCTTCCCTCTCAGGAACTGTTCACAGATGCTTCAGATATGGGACGGGGGGGCAGCAGTTGTCTCCCTGACAGTACAGGGGGTGCGGTCACCTCTTCAGCAGAAGCAGCACATCAGTGTCAAAGAGATGAGAGCTCTTCTGCTGGCTCTTCAGGCTTTTCTTCCTCTTTTTTTTCTCCAGGGCCTCTCAAGGTACTTATAGACAATACCTCAGTGATGTGGTGTATAACAAACAGGGAGGAGCAAGATCCTACCTTTTTTACCAGTTGGCATTCCTGGTATGGGATCTTGCTGTCCAGTATCATGTGACTCTTCAGGCAGTATACATCCAGTCAGGTCAAATAATTGTCAGACACTTTGAGCAGGTCCTTAACTCAATACCACAAAAGGATGCTTCACAGGGATGTGTTTTTGGACATTGTCTACCAGTGGTGAACTCCTCCTCAAGTAGATCTATTTGCCTCCCTTCTGAACAGACAACTTCCTCTGTTTGGTGCCAGAGTCCCAGGTCCTCTGGTGTGGAAGGTAGATGTCCTCTCTTTTTCTTGGAAGGAGATGTTTCTTTATGCATTCCCTCCCCTTCCTCTCATTCCAAAAATCCTGTTCAAAATTCAACAGAATGCTCCCTTACCGAGACAACATTGGCTCCCTCTTCTGCATTTAGCCAAGGGTAGTCATCACAAATTACCTCAGAGGGTGGATCTACTCACACAAGACAAGGGATCTCTCATCCATCCCCACCTGTCCACTCTTTAACTTAGACTTTGGGTGGTAGAATTTTGATTCCACATAGAACCTTTTTTCTGAGGATGCGCTGTGTCTCCTGCAGGAGACCAGGAAGCACACTACTAGGAAATGCTACTTATCCAAATGGAAGAGGTTTTCTGTTTGGTGTCTGTCTCATAACCTGGACCCACTTACTGTGGATGTTCCCCTTGTTCTCTCTTATTTGTGTGAGTTGCTCAATGCTGGTTTGGCCTATTCTTCTATTAAGGCCCACTTATCAGCTATCTCTGCTTGTCTGCCTTTATCTCCTCCTTTGGCTTCTAGATTTGAGGCTAAACAGTTCCTTAAAGGCATCCTTCATATGAGACCTCACAGGAAGTCTGTTCCTCCTCCCTGAGATCTTAATTTTGTTTTGGAGAAGTTGACTCGGGCTGCTTTTGAGCCTGCTGCTTCAGCTTCCTTGCAACATTGCTCTTGGGAGACCATTCATTTGTTGGCCCTTACTTCTGCCAGACTGGTATCTGAGCTTCAAGCCCTTATGGCTTGTCCTTCTTTTCTGATATTTCATAAGGACAGTGTGTCCGTGCATACTAATCCTTCTTTTATGCTTAAGGTAATTAATGAATTGTCACTTAATCTATTCATTTGCCTACTTTTCCTCTCTCTCTGTAGTCTGCCAGCGAGAGGGTGCTGCATACTTTGGACGTGCATAGAAAACTCAGATTTTATTTGGATAAAACTAAGGTTACTAGAAAATCTGATCAGTTTGTTTCTTTTCATCTAAGGTCCGTAGAATTAGCTGTATCCAAGCAAACTGTTTCTTATTGGATTTCAAAGGCTATTTATTTTTATTATACTTTTCATGGTAAGAGCCTTTCTTCTTCTGTAAAGGCTCATTCTACTAGAGGTGTGGCTTCTTCTGGTGTTTTTTTCAAGGGTTTGGATACTAATTCTATTCTTGAAGCATCTACCTGGACTTCTATGCTATGCATACCTTTACCAAACACTACAAGTTGGATGTTATCTCCAAAGCTAGAGCTGTTTTTTCTAGTGCCATTCTTTATCTCCTTCCTCCTCCCAAGTTTCTTCTTGAGCTTTGGCACTCTCCCATAGGTGAAGAATACTGCAATCAGTGAATGGAAGGATATAGTACAGTTGTGTAAAATCTTACTATAACAGTAGATGTCCTTTCCTTCACTGTTGCAGTATTCACTCCCTCCCTTCCTCATTCCCCTTAGCCCTTTTACTTCCTGAATGCACTGGTTACCTCCTGGGACTTCTTAGACTGGTGTTCCTGCTGGGGCAATCAGTTCTGAGAATGGTACATCTGGACATCACCTTTATGCACTATGCTACATGGGGAGCATGTGTGACATTCGGCATACCTTAAAACAACAGTAGGCTTTGTTATACTGGCCAGATGTCAGGTTACCCACGGCATGGAATCCTATAGGTGAAGAATACTGCAACAGTGAAGAAAAAGACATACACTGTTATGGTAATATTTTACACAACTGTACTTTCAACAAGTAACCCTTGTGGAAGCCATGATGAGTTTTGGTAAACATGTTGTGATCAGTGATAAGGACTGTTAACTGCTGATATATTATTCTTTCCGAGGTCTGTGAGAGGATGTTTAGAATAGTTATGGGGTAGAAATATTTTTGTTGTATGGAGCAGGCCTCTCAATGTAAAAGTTAATTCTGAGTATTCCTATTTTTATTGAATGGGCAAAACATTCTGAAGGGAGAGCATTATGGTAAAGGGAAACTTTAGAGGAAAAACAAAACCATGACAGCTTGTCTGCCACATCAGGCCATTTAGAAGCTGTTAGTCATTTAATTGAGTTTAACTCTTCATGAACTCATTCACACACCGGGCCTGTCTATCAACAGCTTCCTCTCTTCATAGAAATTTATATTCATTACTTCAATAATACTGTCTGTCAGTCTTCACCTCTACTGCCTTTCTTTTACTTCCGATCCTTCCTAACATTGTTGTCTTTATCCTGTCTTCAAATGATGTGGCCAAAGTATCTGGTATTTTTGGTCTGTTACCAGACCTTCCAGTGAACAGTCTGTGTTTATTTCTTAAGTATTGACTGATTTTATCGTCTTTTAATCCATGGGATTCTCAAACTTTTGATCTGACACCACAGTTCAAAAGCATAAATTTTCCAGTATGCAGTCTTGGTTATAAGAGTATAGCTTTGACTATATGGACATCTGTTCATAGGTTCATAGGTTTATACTAGGCTATCTGCCCTAAGGCATTTATAAGCCTAGCCCAAAGTTTTGTGGCTTACGCCACCCCTTATATGAAAAAATACTGTACCCATTAGTTTGTTGTGCCTCTGTCCAGCAGTGACACAGAGATGATTCCCGTGGTAAACCTACGATCTCCCATCCACAGGTCAAGATTTCTCTTGAACAGAGCCAGCGAGGTGCTCTGCCTCACATGGACCGGGATTTTATTCCACAGCATAGGGAGTCTCTGAGTGATAAATTCTATCCCTCCAGCATGTGCTATTTATATCCGTGCTAAGGTTTAAGTCGCTTGCTCTAGTGGTTTTGATGGATTTGGATTTTTTGAGGTGGAGCATGTCCATTAATTCTGGGTTGGACATGGCCTTGTATGTCAGGCACATGTCACCTCTGAGCAGACGGTATGCAACTGAATAGAGCTGGAGTTTCTTCAATCTGGCAGCATATGACAGATTTTGGAGTCCCTTTATCCTTTTGGTGAGGAACTTTTGAGGTCTCTCCAATTGCTGCAGATGTCAGGTGAGATACATCCCGAATGGGGCATTGTACTCGATCATTGGTCTGATAAGTGAAGAGTACAGGGGAACAATGACCTCACTAGATCTGGATGTGAATCCTTCATGATCAGGTGGGCAATGTAGAAGGTCTTTTTAACCACTTTAGCAACGTGAGTGTCAAAGAAAGGCCACTGTCAACCTGGGTCCCCAGGTCCCTGATAACCTCTTCTGTGCTTAGTGGATTGCCACCTATATGGTAGCTTGGGGTTACCTTGTTTTTCCCAAAGGGTATGACTATACATTTTTGGCGTTTACCTTCAGGCCATGGCTCTGGCACCAGCTATCTGTTTCCGTGAGTCCCTTCTGAAGGATATCCGTGTCCGATGCACTTTCCACTATGGCGCCCAGTTTGCAGTCGTCTGCAAACTTTGTCAGCCAAAGTCCTCCCATGTTGGCCTGTACTTCTGAGAAGTAGATGCCGAACAATAGGGGGCCAAGGACCGAGCCCTGTGGGACACCACTTGTGACCGGCTTGGAGTCTGACATAGCACCAGCAACTCTAACCCTGTGGGTTCTGTCCTTAAGCCAGTTTGCAACCCATCTTGTGACATATGGGTTTACATTTAAGCTGGTAAGTTTTTCTACAATACCCGAGTGGGGTATTGTGTCGAAAGCCTTTGCAAGGTCAAGGTAGGCTGTATGGACTGCCTTTCCCTCATCAGTGGCCTTGGTGACTGTTTTGAAGAAGTCAACCAAGTTCAAAAGGCATGATCTGCCTTTGACGAAGCCAAACTGGGTCGGGTCCAATGTCTGCAAGTCCCCTGTATCTTTGTTTATGAGCTCCATTATGATCCTCTCCATAGCTTTGCAGACTAGACTTGTTAAGCTTATGGGGTGGTAATTACCAGGGTCCGTAGAGGCACCGCCTTTGTGGAGTGGGACCACAGTTGCCATACGCCACTCCTTGGGCACGTATCCTGTGGTAAGGCTGAGATTAAACAGCTGCCTTATGTGCGGGTTTAATTCCTCATTTAGCTCGTGTAGCACACAGCCGGGGACACCATCCGGTCCCATTGATGCTGTGTTTTAGCTTTAGAGAGAGCAGCTTTCACCTGCGCATTTGAGATGTCTGGGAGGCTACACTCTGCTGGGATAGTTATCTCTCCTTTAGGGGGGGGGGGTGAAGTTTGCACTGAACCTGTCTGCCAGTATGTTGGCAATGTCTGTGGGTTCAGTGATTTTTGTATCATTTTGGACTAATTCTGAGCATATCTGGGAGTTTCCACCCAGGTTCCTAACATAGCTGAAAAAGGCCTTATGATTGTCCTTTGAATCCATGACAATTTTTCTCTCAAAATTGGCCTTCGTTGATTTTATGAGTGCTCGTATTTTTTTACTAATAATGATCAGAGGTGACTTCCCTTTTATGGATTTTGTTCTATCATGTAATAGCTTTCTCCTCTTATTGTAAAGTTTGTTAATGGCTGGGGTCCACCAGACTGGACGTTTGCCCTTTGTGGAAAGAGTCTTGGTTTTATTTGGGATTGCCTGATCCATGCAGTCCTGGAGGTGTTCATAGAAGGTATTTGTAAGGGCTTCCGCAGCTTGGGTTGACAATGTGATGCCATCTGTGTTTTTCTTTAAATGCCTTTATTAATTTTTCACATTCTAGACAATGATATAGGCACACATGAACACTAACAGAAAATAAACCATTCCATAGTAACTAACATGTTTCATTATTTTCACTTACATATGTTTTCTTTTTAATAATTTTCATTTGCTTGAACATTACATCAATTATTCAGTTTCTGCCTTCCTGTGAATATTGTTCTGAATTTGTTCATACAAATTACTTTTATTTCTATGTAATTTGCTCCTTCCTCTTTCAAGAGATCCTACCTCCAGTTCTTTTATCTATTTTACAATATACAGTGTTGCAGTTGCAGCTGGTTTAGATATTGATTTCCATTTTGTAATAATTGCTTTTTTGTCAGCCAATAGCATTAAACCTAGCATTTTATTTATCCTTTCTTGACGAGGTTAGCCCCATTAGTAAAGACTTGCTATTCTCTAGGCAATTTAGAGCCTATATCCCAGCTCAGAAGTACGATGTCTTTAGTTTACAGCTATTTCCATACCCAACATTTCTGATTAAGTACTCTGTAAAGAATTTCTGCATTCCCAAAAACACAAAAAAAACATGATCTGATGTGCATTTTCATTCATTTCTCAACTGTTGGATTTGTATCTGCTTCTTTCAGATTGTAGAATTCTTGAACTCTCAATCTCTTCCCTTTACCAAAAATGCCCCACCAACCTAGATCTTTTGCTGCCATTGTGAACAGATGTAGATTGCCAGCTCTCCAGCTTTAGGACGAGTCTAGTTGATAGTTTTACTTTTATACAAGTTTAATTTCCTTTATTCTCTTTCTATCATTCTTGTATTATTTCTCTTACCCTACATTTACCCTTGTAAATTTTACAAACAAGCCCTTTTTTTTGTACTTCTTGAGTACCTGTCAATACCATTGTTGGTAGATCAGAGCGTGCGTATATACCTTTAAGAAGCATTTCCAGATTAGCACATGCATGTAAATAGTGAGCATGTGCAGGCAGCAGTGTCATTTTGAGAGAAGAGCCAGAGTGTTAACATGTATGAATGTGGTAGCCTTTATAAGTTTATTTAAGTTTAAGTTACAAAACTTCAGTTCTGATGTGCTTGTGTATAATAAAGCTGCTTGAACTGAACCCAGGAATGTTCATCTGTTTTATCCTGGCCAGATGAGCAACATGGTGTCAGAACCGGGATTAAGATAGCAATTTCTTCAAGCCATGAGGTGCAGAGTTGAAGGTGAAGGCAGATCGAACTGGTTGAGTGAAACAGAGCTCAGACAAATGAAAAAGGGTCAGAAATGAACTTAAGATAAAGAAAACTGCACAAATTATTTATTTGGCAAAGAGAATGAAGTGGTGCATTTATAAGGGAGAAAATGCATTATTAATCAAACGAGTACACAAATGTATTATTAATCAAATGAAAGACGCGAACCGCATTATTAATTAAAAGAAATGTTTGAAACCACAGTATTTGATAAAACTTGCAGAGATATTCATACGGGGCTCAGAATTAAATTTGGCTTACATAATGAGCATGTTTAGAGTAATGCAGGCACAAGAAATGCATAATGAGCTTGATAAGAGACTAAATGGGCATAACGAGTACAATAAAATGGCAAAATAAGCTTAAGGAGTGAGGCGACTGCATGTTTTTTAGTAAAACACCATATTTGGGCACAAACCACTATTTCACATTGACCAAAGTCATTCAAAACATAACTAGAGTTGTTCGAAGAGTGTGCAAAGTGTTTGCAGAGTGTGTGCTTTATTATAGTGCAATTATTTCAAAGAGTTTGTTGCAAAGTATAGTTATATTGCAAAGTGGAATCAAAGTACAGACATTTTGAAAAGTTTCTTGTGCTGTGTGCATTTATTCGCAGAAAGACATCATTTCAGAGTGTTTCTTGCACTGTGCAGAGTTATTTTGCAAAGTACAGCCATTTTGATGAGGCTCTGTGCTGTGTGTAGTTTATTTGCAAAGTGTATTCATCTCGAAGTGTTTTAGTCTGAGCTTTTTCCATTGTGTACAGTTTATTTGCAAAGTAGTTATTTCAAAGTATTTCTTACACTAAGGAGTGGTTTCACAAAGTACAGTGATTTCAGTTTGTTCTTGTTCTAAGGAGACTTATTTGGCAAAGTGCAGTTATTTCAAAGAGGTTGTTGTGCTATTGGGCAGAATTACAATACTGGCATAAAGTTCTGCCGTTTGTGTGTGTGTTCGTACATAATTTCAAGCACCTTCATTACTGTGTGTTGCTATTGCAGACGCATTTCACAGACCATGTCCACTTGTGTTTCATCATAATTCTGACAAAGATGCAGATACAAGGGCATTCATTTTACCTAACTTAGCTGGGTCAGAGGCTATTGAAACAGAACATTCATTTGTGTAGGCACCAGAAGTATATACAGGAGAGAGGGAAAACCACCATATTGTGGCACTGACTGAATCAAGAGAGGACCCTAAGTGCTTAAAATGTAAATTTAGAGAACTGTGCAACCCCAGACAAATGTTACATTAGAGAGGCACTTATTTTATACAAGAGACCAAAAGCCAGGTGAAACTTTTGCAGCTTATATCACGGACTTGAGAAACAATGCTAAAAAGTACAGATCTGGTGACTTGAAAGATGAGTTAATAAAGGACAGGCTTGTGTATGGTGTTAATAGTACTGCAGAGAGAAAGATTTTGCTTTGTGACAGTGATTTAATGGTAAGCAAAACCACAGAGATTTGTCAAATCCATGAGCTCACAGAAAGGCATGCAAGTATGTTTGCAAGTGATAAAGTATGGTTTCAGCAGCCTCTAGAGCCAACGTAGACAGCATGCAACATGTGGAAAGCAGAAACAGGCCTAAGCACATGGCAGCTGCACCCCCTGCGGGTGTGGCAGGGAAACCTCGTAACTTTCTAGCAAGTTCCAAGACTAGCTCAGTAAAAAGGGCATGCTCAGTACAATGTAATAGTGAGTCAACAAAACCCAACTCAGGTCTTATTGTTACCTGCTATAATTCTGGTGCCAATCATGAATCTAAAAGAGAAACGTGCTTAGCGTTTGGTCAGCAATGCCACAAGTGTAAAAAAAAATGGAACCATTTTCAAAAGTTTTGTAAATCAAGCAAGTCTCATTCGGTTATTAAGAAAGGTCACTCAAAAAAGCAAGTTGATCATATAGAGAGCTGCAACCCTATTTTCTATATAGATGGTGTATCAGTGGTCATTGAAAAGGTTAATGAAGTAGATTTGTTGGCAAAGAATGAAGTATTTTGTCCTGTCCTGATCAATGGCAAACCCACAGAGTTCAAAGTAGACACTGGCTCAAAGTGCAATGTGATGTCAGCAGAAACATTTGCTAAAGTGAGAGCTGGTGAGCAACTTAATTTGGTAAGTTGTGTGACGCTTGTTGCTTATGGAGGTGAAAAGATTCAAACTGAGGGCTCAGTAGTGCTTTCATGCTGTTTGGCTGGGAAAAGTTACAGCTTGCAATTTTATATGGTTAGAAGACCTGTGTAGTCATTATTAGGTCTCAGAGACAGTTTAAAAATTAAACTTTCTTTTACCAAAGAAATCCATCATGTAAGCACATGTCCCAGTTCCAGCTTCAGTGAAGCTATTTTTTCAGAGTATGCTGATGTTTTCGACGACAAGACAGGCAAACTTCCAGTTGTGTACTCCATGAAAGTAGACCCAGAGGTCAGTCCAGTGGTCAGACTAGCAAGAAGAGTTCCAATAGCTATACAGGACAAAGTTAAGGTCCATTTAGACAAAATGGTGCAGCAAGGTGTGATTTGTCCAGTCACAGATCCAACTGAGTGGGTGTCTTCGGTGGTAGCTGCTCATAAGGAAAATTCAGATGAAATCAGAATATGTATTTACCCAAGAGACTTGAACAAGGCATTAAAAACAGCTCATCATCCTTTGTGTACAGTCGGGGAAATTGCCAGCCTCATGCCAAATGCAACTGTTTTTTTTTTCTGTCTTAGATGCAAAGAGTTAATTTTGGCAAGTAATGCTTGATCACAGATCTTCACTCCTGACTACGTTCAGTACCCCATTTGGTAGATACAGATTCCTCAGGATGACTTTTGGAATAAATTCTGCCAGTGAAGTCTTTCCGCGTGTAATGGAGCAAATTTTTTCAGGATACCTGTGTGCAGTAATAGTTGATGATTTACTAGTTGGAGGTAATGGTGAAGCAGAGCATGATAGAAACCTCGGGAAAGTTTTTGACAGTTTGTGAAGTGAATTTAAAGTTCAGTCCTCTGAAATACAAATTCAGAATACCAGAAGTTACTTATGTAGGTCATTTATTTTCTAGTACAGGCTTACAACCAGATCCTTGTAAACAAGCAACCATTCTTGAGATGCCAGCTCCAGACAATGTCCAAGCTCTACAGCGTTTTCTTGGTATGGTTAACTATTTGGGCAAATTTATCCCTGACTTTAGTGAGTTATCAGCACCTTTGAAAGAGCTGACACACAGAAATGTTGCCTGGTCATGGTTAGAACAACACTAGAGAGCATTTGATAACCTCCATCAACAAATTGCTAACCTGTCTGCATTAAGATACTATGATGTCCACAAACCAGTAGTTCTTTCCTGTGATGCATCAAAGTCCGGTCTTGGTGCAGTTATTCTTCAAGAGGGCAGACCTGTTGCCTATGTATCTAGAACTCATACCCAAATTGAGATGCAGTATCCTCGAATTGAGAAGGAACATTTGGCAATTGCGTTTGCATGTTCGATGTTCCATGATTATATTTATGGCTGAGCTATCCAGAAAGAAACTGACCATCAACCTCTGGTCACTATTTTAAAGAAGCCTATGCATTCAGCTCCAGCAAGACTACAAAGAATGATGTTCAAACTGCAAAGGTATAATTTCAAAATGGTTTATACAAAAGGAAAATGTCTTTATGTGGCTGATACCTTATCTAGAGCACCTAGAAATTCCACAGAACAGCTTGATGGTGGAGAATTTTGACTTTGATATCATGGAAGTGCATAATTTTTCTACCACGAGACTTGATGAGCTGAGAGATCATACAAAGACTGATCCAATTTTGCAAAAGCTCAACCACTTCTTCAGTGTAGGATGGCCATCAAAACAATCCTGTGTACCAGCAGAAGTGCAACCATACTTTCTATACAGGGATGAGAAGCTGATGGAAGATGGTATAATTGTCAAAGGTCCAAAGGTTGTAGTTCCTACTTCCTTACAGCATGAATACATTCAGATTTTGCATCATGGCCACCCAGGTTCTGATTCTACCAAAAGAAGGGTGAGAGGACTAGTATTTTGGCCTTCTCTAGTGAAACACATTGATAAAGTGCTTTCTTCTTGTTCAGTGTGCAACAGTACTAAGCCGCATTTGCAAAAAGAGCCACTTCATCTAAGCCAAATTCCTGAACTACCTTGGTCAATAGTAGCAACTGACATATTTGAGTGGAACAGTCACCATTACTTAGTGCTGGTAAACTCTTGTTCGAACTGGTTTGAGATCATTTTGCTACCTAACCTAATATCCAGTGCTGTTATTACAAAGATGAAATGCCATTTCTCAGTCCATGGTAGTCCACACAAAGTTATTTCTGACAACGGTTCTCTGTTTACCAGTCAATTGTTTCAGAGATTTGCTAAAGAGTGGGACTTTATCCATGTTATAAGCAGTCCTGAATAGCCACAGTCTAATAATGGCCTTGCTGAATGTGCTGTACAGAGTGCAAAACAATTACTAGAGAGGTCAAAGCGTGACAATACCGATATCTTCTTGAATTTGCTCAGTCTCAGAAATATATCCCGTGACTACCTACTTCTGTCTAGGCAAACCAGAACAACCTTCCTTGTCAGTTCTTGTTTGTTGTGTCTAATGCTAAAAACAACAGAGCAATCAAAGCCCAACTTTTTAAGAAGCGTTCTCAGAAGTCCAACTATGATAAAACAAGCAGATTTCTTTGTCCATTAAAAGAAGGAGAGACCATGAGGATGCAAATGGTGAAAGGCTTTGATCGAATTGGTTAAGTGAGAGGTATGTGTGCCGAGCCGAGATCCTACTTAGTGGAATCTGAGGGTATAGAATACAGAAGAAACCACAGACAATTCTTCCTATATCAGAAATGATATCGCAGCATCGTAACTGTGATACAGACTCTAGATCTCAGAGCAACCCTGACAATGTTCATACTGAAGTTCCTAATGATGTCCCAGTTGTCCCGAAAGTTGAACATTCCTTGAAGACGGTCCCTGTTGCTAGATCCACTTCTGACTTTTATGTTACATGATCAGGTCGTATTTCCAGACCTAGTGTAAAATACACAGCAACCTGGACATGATTGTTTTATGTGTGTCTGATTTTGTATGATTTCATGTCAAATAATTAGTTCTGTATAACTGCATGTCAAAAGATCATTTCTGTAAATTGCATGCCATTGAATAATGTCATTTCGTACATGGACTATTTCTCAAAGAGGGAGGATGTAGATCAGAGCGTGTGTATGTACCTTTAAGAAACATTTCCAGCTTTAGC
Organism: Protopterus annectens; assembly: GCF_019279795.1. NCBI lineage: Eukaryota > Metazoa > Chordata > Ceratodontiformes > Protopteridae > Protopterus > Protopterus annectens. Next base: position 1,825,867,089 of record NC_056741.1, read on the forward strand.
ACGGGCATATAAGTAGTGAGCACGTGCAGACAGCAGTGCTGTTTTGAGAGAACAGTCAAGAATGTTAACATTTATGAGTGTGGTAGTCATTCTGTTTATAAGTTTATTTAAGTTTGTTACAAAGCCTCATTTCTGATGTGTTTGTGTGTAATAAAGCTGCTTGAACTCAACCCATGAATGTTTGTCTGTTTTATCCTGACCAGACGAGTGACACTTGTTATAGTACTTATTACCATTGTTGGTAGTCCTTTCTTATCCTTATTTCCTTTAAAAAAATCCTTTCTATCTTTCTTCAATGGATTCCTCCCCTTGATCCTCCAGGAGCCTATCTGAAGCAGATGGGCATAGGATAATGAAGTTCCTTAGGATGCAAATTCAAATGGGAGTTCTCGTCACTCCACCCCCATCAGGTCCTGAGAGCCTTCATAGATCTACACCACCTTTAATATCTCCTTCTCTGATCAGTCATTTGGGTTTGGAGCAGTTGAATCTGGAATCCTTGGGGGTCATCTTCCTTGGATCCGAAGATCATTATTTCTTCTACTCTGATAGCTTCTCTGAGTCATCTGGCATTGAGTACTTTGGAACTGGAGGACTGCCAGATCCAAAATATCAATACAGGCTCTGGGATGTTGGAGTCCATTCCAAAACTGCCAGGGCTGTCTCTTCCCCTCAGAGCATTGGCATTAGCTTGGTTCCGATCCCCTCTTCGAGTGGGTTGCCTACAGGATGTCAGCAACCAACAAGACAAGAGGGTCCTTTGTCAGATTCATTGGTTTCTGCTTCTCCTAGGTCCTCCACTTTCAAGATAGTGGACAGAGTCTTCTGTATGCCTAAAGAACAGATGTCCCTGTCCTCCTCAGATTAGACTTCTTTATCTCTTTCAGTTTTCCATCCTGAGCCTTATTCATCCATTCCCCCAGGGCAGACAGTCTGATCTAGCCTCCAGTCCACCCATTAGGGTGTTATCTCTTCTGATACCTCGCCAGAGCATCACTATAAGGAGGTTCATCATAACAGAACATACAAGAGGAGGCACCTAGACTCCCCACAACAGTCTGTCACTGAAGCCACTGATTTTGATGAAGGTTAAGGGTCCCGCAGATCACCACCTGATGATATCTCCTTTGGAGGCATCTTGGAACTCCTTAAACAAAGAGGTGGTTGCTCTCCCGATATACCTTCCAGAGAAATTAGTTTTTCTAGAGGCTTTTGGGTCTGTCCCATATACGTCCTGGGTGATTCCACCCACCAATGAGCTTATAGGTATGGTTTCTTGGTGGGCACGGAAGGAACCATACACTTTCGAGCCTATTCCCAAGAGACCAGAAAAAAATGTTGCACCTCCAAAAGGCCATCTACACTAGAGTAAAGGAGTGCCCATTCATGCCATGGTTGTTGCGGCAGCCATAAGGAAGGAACTAGCAGAAGAGAATTCCTCTATCCACCCCCCTAACAGGATGTTTAGGCACTGGACATGTTTGGGAAGTGTGTCTATGCATCAGTGACATTTGCTTTAAGGTCACTGAATTATTTGGTACATTTTACCAGACTTCAGAGAGCTTTGATCAAGGAGCTTACCAAATCTATTTCTCAGGCCATATCCTCCATGGAAGGAAATACCATTTCCTCACAGTTGTGTGTCCTTCAATTTATATCTAATTTGTCGGGTCTATATCAGATTGTCGAATGCTGACAACTTCAAAGCTTCAAACTTCGAACTTGAAAGTTCGAAGTCTAAAAACGTTGAATGTCAAAAAAAAAAACACAAAACAAAAAAAAAATGCTCTATGCAGGGGGGCAAGCCCCCCTGCACCCCACACCCCCCGCTACTTAAATATACCAACTCTGAGATCACACTACAGTGCATATGTATGTGTGTGTGTGTGTGTGTGTGTGTGTGTGTATATATATATATATATATATATATATATATATATGTATATATATATATATATATATATATATATATATATATGTATATATATATATATATTTGTATGTGTATATATCTAATTATTCAGAAAGTAGTTTGCTTAGCTAGTTCCTTGTGCAGTTCACTGATATACTGATGCTCAAAAAAAAAGAAGACAAGGTCTTCTATTTGAAATTGTAGCAAATAACTTGCTACAAATGTCACAAAAGGCTTGCTACAATGCATTACTATAGACAATGCACTCTAGCCCTGATCACACCATCTGTAATTACAAATTGAGCCCCTTAACACCTTGCATGTGGGGTAACAGTCCCCATCCCCCACCTAGCTATACTTTTGTAATTGTTGCCTGCTGTAATCTTATACGTCTATCAATATGTGGAATTATTTTACCTTAAGCAAACATATTTTACACTTGGACTGTCCATATCTGTATATTGCCCATGTTTACTTTGCAATTAAATTGTTTATTGTTTTGATATTGTATCCCAGTCTGAGCCTGAAATGAGCCACTGATGTCAGTGCTCTACCCTGGTTAACAAATGTAAATAAAATTAAAAAAGGCACAAACTGAGTCATGCCCTGTAGTACAATGATACTTAGTGATTTGCAGAAGACTGAGGAAGTGTCCGTCCCACACGTGTACTTAAGTATGCTGCAGTTTGTTTAATGAATGTCATTTGTAAACCAGTCATAAATGGACAGTGTTATATTACCTTTATTTATTAATGGCCAGGCTTCTTTGGTGTATTGCTGCATGTTGATTAGTGACTGTCTTTTGGAAAGACTAGCATTGCCTTTGAGGCACCTTGTGCTTTAATGGCAGCTGGTAGCAAAATTGTGAAGTTTTTCTTTCTAATAACCAGCTTGCTGACTGTGATGTTATACTCACAGTAATGTTTTGTTTGAAGTTATTCTTGCATATGTTTGTTATTTTTTCTGTGTATTACACATATGGCCCGGATCAACTGCTTATGGTTGCATTTCCACATTGAGATAAACAGACTTTTGACAGAAACTATTGAGGCTAACTAGCTACTAGAAACTGAGAAATTGTGCATTTACAAGTTTTTTGCTGAATCACTTTCTTAGGTTGTCTCTAGAGACAGTTTTTCCTTTGCTCACTCCACAGTTGAGAGTTATAATATGCAGTGAAACAAATTACAATGAGTGCTGATCTGCAAAGATTTTGCTTTTGTTCATTAGAGACATTACTTTGACCTCAGAATCCATTTAGGTCCCCTTGTGAAGGCCCCTTGTGAATACCTCTCTACCTCAAAGAAAAAAAAGACACTTGCTTTTAAAAATCAATGCAGGTATGAGAAAGAGAAGCACTTTTTTTATTTTTTATAATAGAAAGTCTTTTAAAAGTCTTTATGTACTAGACCCTATAAAGTTAGTGGTAGTGAATCTTTGTGTAGGCTTAGTTGCATGTTTAATGAAGTTTGTGGTCATGAATGGTGTTAATCTAGGAGGAGCAAGGCTAAATCTGAGGGCCAAATTCATAGCACTCCACTTAGACCATAGCACCTGAGAGGCATGCCCGTGTGAGAATGAAGCAAATTGTTTGACATAACAGTTTCTCATACTAAAAGCATACTTTCCTCTGCATCTGTGCGACTAGTACAATCAGCTTGGGTCATTGCTATACCTTTGGAATAGGGAAAATTCCAATTTGCAGTGATTCACTCTAAGGAACTTTGATTTCAATGAAACTGAATGCTGCTACATGCAGATGTCAATAACTTTTGTCTACTCCTTGTTAGAATTAAAGTGTAAAGAAAGCTAAACTGATTCCATACTAACATTCACTTGTTCTCGTTTATTCTTTCATTTCCATATACAGTATATCTGAATATCTCTTTCAAGTTAGTGGGGAAAATAAAAACACAACTGATAGCCAACTGGCACAATGCATGAAATTAGCTAAAGCTAAGATGCCATTCAGTCACAAACACCGCACTCACACACACACACACACACACACACATATGGCTTACACAGAGGATTGTAGTAAAATGACAATCCCAGCTGGTAGTTCATATAACTTATCAGCACCAAATGCTTTTTAAAAGTGGTTAGTGTATTTGTTGAATTTATAAAAACATTAAGAGCCAAACAAGTCCATGTTTTTACATCTCTGAATGACTGGAAGAACATGTCTTTCTGTGCACCTGCCCCTGCAGTTAATTACACATCCCTTGTGGAAAAATGACAGTTGTTCTCTCGTTAATACTTAATTATTCTGTGCACCCAAGAGAGTCTGTCAGACTGTTTAGTGTGGACTGAAGCAGAAAGTTAAATCAGTGAGGCTTAAGAAAGGGGAAAAAAATCTCTTATTATTGAAAAGCTTTGTTGGACTCTGCCTTGGTTTAACCTGTGAGTTCCGCCATAGCTATTACTTTTCACAGTACATATGCACAGATTCTGAGCTGCTTTGCAAATATAATCTTTTTTCATTGTGAAATGTTTCGACTGTATTCATTCTGGTACCAATCCTTAAGGTAATTGCTAAAGGTGTTTATCTTTTTTTCCTGCTTTAAGACTTGCTTTGCTTCCTTTGCTCCTCATGATAATTGTAACTGGGCAGTATCTCCTCAGTACTAGTTTCCAAACTTGATGTGGTACTGTATAGCAAAATATACTTATTTAAGGTATTGCAGTATCGTATTTTATTTGACTTGATTGTTTTTGAAAAATTTTCAGGGGCATAATATATAAAGTTTTTGAATTCAGAAGTAAGTGTAATTTTTCATAGGAAATTTGTATAATTCTCCGGGTGGAGCAGGGTGACTCACTGGTTAAAAACTCTGCTTCAGAGGTCCTGATTCCTGGGCTCATTCTTGGTTTATGTTCATTGTCTGTGTGAAGTTTGCATGTGTTTCCTATGTCTGCTTGAGTTTTCTCCAGGTAACCTCAGCTTCCTCCCATCCTGCAAAAACATGCTAATCTATTAGCTGCTATAAAGTGGCTAAATGTATTGCATTTACCTTTGCCCTTACCCTTGTGACCCAGGCAATGGCTGAAAAGGATCCTTGATGGCCACTTGACTTACCTGGGTAACATGCTTGTGAGCTGTTAGTAGACAGTAGACCACTTCTGCCGTTTGAACCCTAGCCGCTTCAGTCACATTGGTACTCCCAAGTACCTGCTCCCACTGATTATAAGGGATAGGCATGGGGTCAATTTATGGTCCATTTGTCTAGTTAAATTTCAGATAGTGAAGAGAGTCTTTTCATGTACAAAAAGTGAGAGTTCTTTCCAGTAGTGGGGTGTTCTGTGGGAGTAAAATCTGTCACACACAAGTCTTACTGTGATGTTGGTTTAGGTCCCTTGATCTTATGCATGTGTTACCACTGATCTTACAGATGTGCATTAGATCAGGCAGGTTTGGGTTATTTACAGATTTCTAAGCTAGGCATAAATCACCCTGGAGGAGTCTGTAGGAGCCAGAAAAGACAAACCAGGGCATTTAGACACTCTGGGGAAACTTATGGAGCTCATATCTGAGATTTATTTTTGTTAGGAACTGCTACGGTTTTCAAGCTGGGTCATGCTGATGGGAGCATTGTTTTCTAGTTTGGATCTGAAGAAGGACAAATAGGGAGGAATGGTGATCTCTTTGGACTGAGCTGGGTGAGACAGAAGGCTTTCCTCACAACAGTTGATATATGGTAATCAGAGGAGAGTTTGTTACCCACAAAGGCTAGGTTTGTAATGACAGTGTCTGTTTAAAGGTGAGTTTTGTTTATGTGGTAGGTGTGAAAGAGTTCTTGTTTTCCAAAATTGTACATACCTATGTGTTTTGGTATTCTTTAGACCATGATTATGACACCACAAGTTTGAGTTCCTCTTGGAGGATACAAGTTTCTTTGGGTTAACTGTTAATGGCTCCAAGCTTATAGTTATACACGAACTCTGTCAGCCAAAGATCTTTAATATTAGTTTTGAAGTCAGAAAAGTGAATGGCAAGTAGTAGTCATCCCAGAAGAGTGCTCTGGGGTACACCCCTGGTAACAAGTCTCTTGCCATTTGGCAATCCAATGAGGAATTTGTCTAGTTAGTCAGTGACAGCAGAGTAGGGTATAATGTGAAGACCTTACCTGTAGCAAGATAAGCTGTGCACACATGGATACCCTCATCTAGTAAGTGTCAGAATACCATCTTAGAAAACTGTCCCACTAAATATAGTTCAAAATATTGTGAGAACTCACCAAACACTCCGAAGCCCAAGTCTCAATTCCACTGAGAATACAAAGTCCAACGCAGTATAAATAAAAATACAAATTTATTTTAAGCCGTTGAAACGATACGCTTTTCGTCGGCTGACAATCCAACTTCTTCAGAAAGAACAAAAAAGCAAACAGTGCCTCCCCTTCATGGAGAACATTTAAACAGTTCACTAATTGAGAATAGCAAGTCACATGGTTTAACCTCTTCTGAATTAAAGTCCCAGCATTAAAAAAAGCACTGGGGGGAACAATGAACAACTAAATGCTCATGTGATGATAATACAATACCAAAATGTTAAAGCCATATTACTTACAAAGCAGGTTACCAGATAGGACAGTGTGTACATACACACAAGACAAATCTAGGACATGTAAATAAATAAAAAATATAAAAATTTGATTTTGATCATGAAAATGGATATTTACAAAGATTTAAAACATAAAATACAAACAGCTTTGAAAACTGAAGAAGTTTTGCTAAGATTTTAAAAAGATTTTGAAAATCAAAATACACTGCCTGTTGTTAGAATGGCCCACAGGGCCAAATAGCCTTGCACCAATAAAGGTGGAAAAGGACCTTCTCCTTTGAGAATCTGAAGTAAGGCAGCTGTGTCCATAAGATGTAAAGAATGTTATTGTTGCTGTTTCACCCGACGTGTGCATTTCCCCCCCGCCTTTTTTTGTATATTGCCTTGCTAAGTCCTATGGACCCGCCTAAGCGTGTAGTCTGGGCTTTTGTTTGGCCATGAGTTGGAAACTGGGGAAATACCACTCTAAAAACATATTTATCATAACAAGTCCTGTATAAAGAACTTATATATATATATATATATATATATATATATATATATATATATATATATATATATATAAACAAACATACAAAAAGATAACGAAAAAAGAGGGGGCAAGTATAGATGTTTTTTAACATTATATTAGGGCTATATGTGTATTATTTCTTTTGAGTGAACTAACATATATATAACCCCCTTGTCCCCTCTCTTTTATTGTCCTTATTTATACACAAATATATGTAGAATATATGTATTTTTGTATCTCAGTCTCTGTGTATGTATATATATATATATATATATATATATATATATATATATATATATATATATATGTTTTCTTTTTGTATGTTTGTTTATATATACAAGTTCTTTATACAGGACTTCTTATGATAAGTATGTTTTTAGAGTGGTATTTCTTTTATATAAGTAATAGATTGGTATAGAGAGATATACACAAGTGAAAGTTTTATGATAATATGTTTTTAACAATAGAAGTAATTATGCCTTTAAGAAAATTGTTTTATTTTATCATATGTCTATAGAGAGACATTTGATTGGTTCCTATGAGAGTTAATTTGATATTTAAATAGGTCCTTTGAATATTTGTATTTGTCTTAAGTCTGATGAAGCATCCAGGGAGACGTGAAAGCGCTTGCTTTTATAATAAAGAGGCCATTTATTTTACAATAAGCTGTGGATTTATGGATATTTGAAGCAGTTGTTTATCTGGTTTGCTTCGATTGTCGTGGAGTATTCACCTTTCTCCTTTTTGCCTTGATACAGTATTTTGTTTGGTGATACCTTACCCTTAGGTGTTTTATTTCTGGACATTCAGTATTTGTTGGCTTTTGACTACACCAGGGGACATGGCAGAAGAAATCAGGTTGGTGTCGAATGGAACTGTTATTACAGAGACAGAGTCAGTTAGTTTTAAACAACTATTGTCTATGGATGGTAATCCGCTGTTACGGCTGTCTTATGCTGAATTAACCAAAACAGCTGTAACACAAAAAGGCCGGACTATACAGATTAATGCCTTACAATTAATGAGAAAATAAGATGATGTATTAAGTAAAATTAAGAACACTCAGTGGCAAAAGAAACACATGGAAGCTTGCATTTCATTTAAAATTGTCCCTAGAGGACTCCGAATTTAAAAAATGCCTACATTTGGTTCAGTGTATCCCCAGTTACTCTCTAAATGGCAATAGCTGAATCTAGAAACAAGTTATGGCTATATGAAGCTCCTTATAGAGCAGTATAACATCATTGAAGAAGAGCTTCATAAAGAAGTGCTTGATTTAGAACGGTTAAATTCGATTTTGACACATACACAAAAAGATGAGTTATTTTCAGAACTAGCGACTACTTTAACAGCCATGGATAATAGACTGTTAATAGTTAAAAAAAAAGAAAACTAGAGGGAGATTGCCTCGATTTTTCCAAGGGGAATGTTTTTTCTTGGCTAAGGGAATCCACTCGACCCACTAATGTGGCAACAACACCTCATCCTATACAAGCATTGACAGAGTGTTCCGACTCCTTGGTCCCCTCGGTTTCCGGTAATATGACGTAATTTCCATCTCATAGAGCTGAAAACGAGCAGCGAAAGGAGGCGCACTCCTCTAAGGATTCAACTAATGATTTAAACAAACTACCAACACAGAATGAGTAGGTTGTGCTTAGAAAAATGCTACAGATGGTGGAACGTACACCTCTACAGGAGAACAATGAAGCTACTGGACTCCATTTTCCGCTAACTTTTCGAGCAGCCAGTCGGCAGACATGGAGCCCACAATACAAGGGAAAGAAAAGGAAAACATCGGACGAGCAGTTCGAGTTCCAGAAGAAGACACTGAAACCCATATACAAGATTTGACTGTAAACCTTTCACAGTATGTATTATCTGAGCATGAAAAATCTGTTCTAAATAAGGGACTCTCATTTATCCCTTCACAAAGCATAGATGTAAGTGATTTGGTTGTAGATATAAGATGTTTTACCAGGAATGTAGCATTAGGTATGCAATTTGGTAATTATACGGTGAATGAAGATAATGCATTTAATTTTAGGAAACCATCAACATATATGCCTAATTTACATCCATTGTTAGAGAGTTTTGAAAAAGCTTGTACAAATGATTTATTCAAGTTGTTTCAAAGGGGAAATAATAAGTTGAAACCTGAATTTTTCAATTTTATTAAGGAAGAGAAGTCAGCATTGAATGATTTACAGCACAATGATGGTATAGTTATAAGACCAGCAGACAAAGGGGGTGCTATTGTATTATTAGACAGTAGTTACTATAAAACTACGATTATTGAGATGTTAGACACTACTACATACAAGAAGCTAATGATGTCAGAATTGAATAGGATTATTAAAACAGTGCACGTGGATCTTTATGACATGCTGATGTGTAATATTATTGATGACAACTTATATATATATTTTCTGATAGAGAAACCACTAGTACCTATCTTTAGAGGCCTTCCAAAAATACACAAGAAATTAGATAACCCTCCATTTAAACCTATAGTCTTTGGAAAGAGCTGGTTGACAGAAAGTATGTCTATTTATCTAGAAAAACAGCTGAGACCTATAGTGGATTCCACTGTTTCCATTTTACGTGATACACAACAATTCTTAGAAACCTTAGCACTGTATAATTTTGATGGACGTTTGAAAGACTGATTATATGGTGACGCTAGATGTAAAATCATTATTCACCAGCATACCGAATGATGTAGGAGTAGATTTTTTGAGATTATATTTAATTCAGAAAGGAATGGCCAACAGCCAGATTATGAAGATAACTATGATAATGGAATTAGTCCTTACAAATAATGTTTTCATTTTTGACAGAAATTACTATTTACAAACAGGAGTAGCAATGGGCACACCATGTGCCAATTCCCATGCCAGCTTGGTATTGGCATATTGGGAATCCACACACATTTTGGAACATTTGATATACTTGCAGTATATTAAATATTACAAAAGATTTGTAGATGATGTTTTTGATATGGGGAGGTGATTTGGATAGTTTAGATGAGTTTATTACATACATTAATGGGACGACCACTTTTTTGACATTAACTAGTGAAAATTCCCAGTATAAACTAGAATTTTTGGATGTATTGATACTGAAAGAGAAAGGGATAATAAATACTGAGATTTATAGAAAGCCATGTAGGAGGAATGCTCTCCTACATAGGGATAGTATGCACCCCCCACATATACATAGGAATATAATTAAGAATCAAGTTATGCATTATTCTTGCCTAACAAGTAGAAATTCTGTGTACTTTGGAGCAGTGGAAGGTATACAAAGAGAGTTTACAGAGAGAGGTTATCACAAGAAGGACCTCAGAGTATTACAAGAGATCGATCGTGATAATGCTGGTCTACCATATATCAGGAGAAATAGAGTAACCCCTATGGAACATAGAACTAATAGTCAAGGAATTAGAAGGATAGTTATTCCCTATACAAATAGTAATAGTTCAATAACAGAGGTTATTAAGAAAAATTGGGAGATATTACAATTGGATGACAATATAAAAGGACTAGTTGGAACCCACCCTAGTTTTGGTTATAGAAACACCAAGTCATTAAAAAGACTACTTTTATGAGAAAAACAGCAAATAGGGGATTAATTTCAACTAGAAAAGGAACTTTTGCTTGCCGTAGTTGTAACCAATGTAATTTCATTATGAATACAAATTGTTTTGAACATCCTGATACAGGTATTAAATATGAATTCAGCCATTATGCTGATTGCAAATCTAGAAATGTAGTTTATTTAGCTCTATGCCATAAATGTCAAAGTTTCTATGTTGGTAAAACTAATAGAACATTAAGGGAGAGGATTAGAAAACACATATATGCCATCAATAGGGAGAATGAATGTAATGCTTTAGCTAACCATGTTTTGCAAAATGATATTATTTTATTTATTTTATTTTACATTTGTTGATCGGGCTAGTCTATCTGGATATATGTCCATTTTCAGTAGAGGCCCAGGGAGAAAAGCTCCAATGAATATTACATGGTTTAAGAAGGTGTTACAAAAGAAGTAATAACAAATATAAAACTAACAGTAAACAACTAGTATATATATATTTTTTTCAGGAAATTGCAAATTACAATCTTAGAACCAAAAATACATAAACTCAAACCTACATGATGTGCTTCACAATAATCATTACAATAGAAAAAATCAATACATAAATTTTATAAGAGGAATGCTGAAGTGTAATGAGAGATAAAGAAAAGCTGAAAGGGGTGTAGAGAGAAAAAATAGGGAAGAAGAAAAGTAAAGTAAAAAGGAGAACAGAGTAAGTCTAGTTATTTTTCCAACAGAGTTTGAGAACAGGCAGTCACCTGCAGAGTTATTAGGACATAGCCTTTTTTATTGATGTACTGTGTAGATAGGTCTAAAAAGTGGGGGAGAGGTCTGGGATCAGATATCTGAGGGTTGATTATACCATATTTTCCACCAAAGCTGGAGAACAGGCAGTGCCCTGTTGAGTTATAGGGTGTAGTAGGGAGAAAAAATGGCAGAAGACAAGAAAATAAATAGTATTAGTCTGGGTTACTACAGGGGCATAGCCATTTTGTATTGAGATATAATTTTAGATTCCTTTTAAAAAGTGGGAGAGAAGTCAGAGATGAGATATCTGAGGGTAGTTTATTCCATATTTTTCCAACAGAGTTTGAGAACAGGCAGTCACCTGCAGAGTTATTAGATATGGTTGTTTTGATCAATAGTTTGTTTGAAGAGCGTAGCTGTTTCTGATTATAAATAGGTGTGATGTGGCAAGAGAGTATTGGAGTTTTGGTGGGTTGGTGCAGGGTTTTGTGGGCTATTATGAGTTGTTGAAGTTCGAGCTGATTAGGAAGTTCTAGCCAACCTAGTTGTTTTAGATTCAGGCAGTGATGTGTTCTAAAAGGGGCTCCTGTAGCAAATCTAGCAATATTATTGTAAGATATTACTAGCTTATTGAGGTTTTTCTTTGATAGATTGGTGTATATGGGGGAAGCATAGAGTAAAGTAGAGATTAGGTGAGTTCTGGCTAACGTAGTTCTTGCAAGTGGAGTAAGAAAGGGTTTGATTCTGTATAGGGTTCCTATTTTTTTGTTCACTGATTTTATAGTAGTGTTGATATGATTGTCAAAGTTTAGATTGTTGTCTATTGTTATTCCTAATAATTTTGTGGTAGCATCAGGAGAAATGATAGTACTGTCATTGGAAGTGATAGTGAAGTGTAAGGGGATGTGCCTTTGGGTTGGTGTGAAGAGAAGCAGTTTAGTTTTCTTGGGGTTAAGTAGTAGGCAGCGATGTGAGAACCATTGTTCTACAGTGTTAAAGGCTTTTTGGGTAATAGACTGGAGTTCTGTTTGAGAGGAAGATGTACAGATAATGGTAGAATCATCTGCATATTGAATACAGATAATATTTGGGATAGCTGATTGCAGGTCGTTGATAAAGATGGAAAAAAGAAGTGGCCCTAAGATGGAGCCTTGTGGCACCCCAAGAGAGATGGGAAGATGATCAGATAGTGAATTTTTCCAAAGTACTGCCTGCTGTCGGTTTTCAGGGTAAGATTTAAACCAAGTTATGGCAGGAGTATCAAGTGAAAGAGAAGTCAGAATGTGCAGAAGTAGTTGGTGGTTCACCATGTCAAAGGCTTTAGATAAGTCAATGAAGAGTGCAGATGAAAGACTATTTTTGTTGCGATTAAAGTTGATGGAGTTTGTAAATGAGAGCAGTGCGGTGGTGGTACTGTGGGAAGGTCTAAAACCATGCTGACAATTGGCTAGTAGGTTGTTTTGCAGAAGGTGGTTTAGCAGTTGTTTATGGATATATTTTTTCCAAAATTTTAGCAATGGGGGATAATAGTGCTATAGGATGATAGTTAGAGAAAATTTTAGCAATGGGGGATAATAGTGCTATAGGATGATAGTTAGAGAAGTCCTTAGAGTTTCCCCCTTTGTGTAGTGGGATGATATGAGATATCTTCCAGATTGAAGGGATATTTCCTTCATTAATAGATCTGTTTATCAAAATGGAAATGGGATAGGCAATGGCTTTAGCTCCTATTTGCAGGAACTCAGCAGGAAGTTTGTCTGCGGAGGGGGTGGTAGGTTTAAGCTTTTGGAGTAAGGATGAGATAAAGGAAGTAGGAATAGGTAATAGATGAAATGTGGGGGGTGGATTAGCAAAAGATGGAAGTAGCTTAGAGGTATTAGGAAGATAGGTGACTAGCAAGAGTTTGAATATTATTTGTGAAGAAAGAGTTGAAAGCGTTAGCTGTTGGTATGGGATTGTCTGGGTTAGAGTCTTGTGGGTCAGGTGTTATAGATTGTCCGGGGGATAGAAGATTATTAATGCTGGTCCAGAATTTTTTAGGTTCCTTGTTGGATGCTTGTTGTAGATGAAGGTAGTAGTTCTTTTTGTCTGTCAAGATGGCTTTTTTGTACTATTTCTACATTCTCTAAAGATTTGACGGTCAGCCAGGTTCTTAGTGGTACGCCATTTTGCCCAGGATTTGTTTCTGATAATGATTTTTTGTCTAGTATTGTTGGTCAGCCAGGGGGTTGGTTTGGCTTTGGTTCTGATAGTACATATTGGTGCGTGCTGGTCAAGAATAGCAAAGAATGTGGAATTGAAGTACTGTATTGCATCATTAAGAGGAAGAAATTTTAGAGGAGACCAGTTACATTGTCTCAGTTCTGTCAGAAAGGATTTTGAGTTAAATTGCTTTTTAGAACGTAATGTTCTGACTGTGTTTGGAAAAATTAGATTGGTTTTATGCCTAATAATATATGTTAAAGAGTGTTCACTTAGATCGTCTGGAAGGGAGCCAGTTTTATAGGTTTGTTGGGGGGTGTTAGTAAGTATCCAGTCTAAAGTGGTATCCTTGTTATTGATTTTATTAGTTCTGGTAGGGCAGGTAATTAGTTGTGAGAAGCCATATAGGTTTATGTGGGAGGTGGGGTTTGAATTGTTACAGGAATTCCAATTAATATTTAGGTCACCTAAGATTAATGTTTCTTGTGGGAGATTAGTGGAGAGCCAACTGAGGATATTCTCAAGAGCATTAATGTTATTTCCTGGGGGAAGATATATACAAATTATGTATATGGCTTTTCTTTTGTTGACTTGAAGTTTAGAGCAAATTATTTCGGCACTATTGACTAGGGGAAGGTTCAGATTTATAGTGCTGATTTGTAGCTGGGTTTTATAGAGAATTGCTACACCTCCCCCCTTTTTTGTTGAGCGGTCAAGTCTAATTATGTCATACCCAGGTGGAGAGATTTCATTGTCTTTAATGCTAGGTTTTAGCCATGTTTCTGATAGGCAGAGTATGTCAAATTGGTTGACATCTAGCAAGGCATGGACTTGAGAAATTTTATTACAAATACTACATATGTTGAAATGGGCTATAGTGAGTGAATTGGTAGATTTGTTAGGTAGTGCAGGCCTAGTTGTGTTATTGTTGTAGTTTCCTATGGTCTGGGTATGGTGTGGGCCAGGGTTTGGATGAATGTCTCCATCCAATAGTGAGTGGGGGAGTGTTGAGTGTTTAGGTTGTAGAGGTTTCCAAAAGTAGTCAATTAATTTTCTAGTTTTTTGGTTGTAGAATTTAATGTGGGCTAGTCTGTGGTATTTGGCTAGTAGGTAGTTGGGCTTGTAAATGAGATTTAGGAAGGTTGCAGAAAAAGGTGTTATAGGTGTAGAGGTGTGTATGGAGGGAAAGTTAAGGGTAGAGTACAAAGGTAGTTCATAGGATGTTAAGATATAGGTAGTTGCTAAAGGAGTTATAAGTGAAATGATAATCAATATTTGAATTGGAGAAGGGTTCACTGTAGTGTGCATTGTTGAGGAAGTGGAAATGAGAGAGAGAATGAGAAATAATAGTAAGTTTATATGAGGTAGAGGAGGAGGAGAGTTGGGTAATTGGTAGGTGAGATGTGTATGATAGGGGTGGGAGTGTTATAGATGAGATTTTTGTGATTGGTGTGAGTAAGGTAGGGGTGTGGTTTCTGGAGGGATAAAAGTAGGAGCACTGGGGGTGTGTGGGAATTGGGGGTAGGGTAGGGGAGCGGAGTGGGTAGAGACAAGAGAGCAGAATATAGAGGAAGACAATCAGTGAAGTGGGAGACTCAGCAGGTAAGTCTAAAGGTAGGAGAATGTAGACAATGTTCAGAGGCTAAAAAGAAGAAAGTCAGGAAGGTAGAGGAGAAGACAATGATAAGGATGCCTTAGGACAAGGAGAGTTAATATATAAGTGAATCTGAGGAAACTGGGAACAGAGTTATGGGGGTAAGGATACAGAAATAGGGTAGAAAATACAGTACAGAAAGTTAATTATTGAGAAAGCTAAGTACTGAGACGCCACCTAGTGGTCAGTCATATATGTCATATGACACACACTTTTAGATTTATGGTTTTGGAATTCATATATACCACAGAAGGTTAGAAATATATATAATTACGGCGGAAGAAGAAAAGAAATGGATAAGATAGCATAATGGATAATGTGGACAGAGGACGAATGAGAAGATTTACATTAATAATAAATTTCTCTTTCTTAAAAGGCACCTCTCAGAACAAGTATATAACATTACATTAGGGCTAAAGATAAATGTGTATTATTTCTTTTAAGTGAACTAACATATATAACCTTACCCCCTCTTATTTATTGTCCTTATTTATACACAAATATATATATATATATTGTATTTTGTATCTCAGTCTGTGTGTGTGTATATATATATATATATATATATATATATATATATATATATATATATATATATATATATATATTTATGTTTTGTATGTTATATATTATATATATTCTTTACACAGGACTTCTTATGATAAATATGTTTTTAGAGTGGTATTTCTTTTATATAAGTAATAGATTGGTATAGAGAAATATACACAAGTGAAAGTTTTATGATAATATGTTTTTAACAATAGAAGTAATTATGCCTTTAAGGAAATTGTTTTATTTTATCATATGTCTATAGAGAGACATTTGATTAGTTCCTATGAGAGTTAATTTGATATTTAAATAGGTCCTTTGAATATTTGTATTTGTCTTAAGTCTGATGAAGCGTCCAGGGAGACGTAAAAGCACTTACTTTTATAATAAAGAGGCCATTTATTTTACAATAAGCTGTGGATTTATGGATATTTGAAGCAGTTGTTTATCTGGTTTGCTTCGATTGTCGTGGAGTATTCACCTTTCTCCTTTTTGCCTTGATACGGTATTTTGTTTGGTGATACCTTACCCCTAGGTGTTTTATTTCTGGACATTCAGACTTTGATAAATTACCAAACTCAAATGCTCAATTTAACCATGAAGAAAGAGAAGTAGTACCTTGACTGGAAGGACCTTGACGTATATGAACTCGATGGTCAGTACCACTTGAGTTCCCCTGGCTCCGAGTCTGGGAAGGTACACAGGAACCTGGAAGTTGTGTCTTCGGGGGAACTGAGTGAGGTCCATGCTTAGCACCCTCGTCACCAAGATGGAAATGGACTGCTGGAAACTTGGAAGCAGTAATAGGGCTAACCCTTGGATGCATTGAACCACAGACACCTATTGGAAAAGTCTCTAAATCCAAGCCTCTGCTCGGCTGTGATCCTAAAGCACTGTTCAACCTGTTTGATAATACATTCACCTTTTCGGTTAGAATCTCAATCAGTTGTGTTAAATTTCCGGCCTCACTTGAAGTACTGGAACCGGACTGAGACTCAGGAGCGTTTTCCATAACAAACACACTGGACAAACTGGAAAAACTAGAAAACGCTGTGAGAACTCACCAAACACTCCGAAGCCCAAGTCTCAATTCCACTGAGAATACAAAGTCCAACGCAGTATAAATAAAAATGCAAATTTATTTTAAGCCGTTGAAACCATTGCTTTTCTTTGGCTGACAATCCAACTTCTTCAGAAAGAACAAACAAACAAACAAACAGTGCCTCCCCTTCATGGAGAACATTTAAACAGTTCACTAATTGAGAATAGCAAGTCACATGGTTTAACCTCTTCCGAATTAAAGTCCCAGCACTAAAAAAAAGCACTGGGGGGAACAATGAACAACTAAGTGCTCACGTGATGATAATACAATACCAAAATGTTAAAGCCATATTACTTACAAAGCAGGTTACCAGATAGGACAGTGTGTACATACACACAAGACAAATCTAGGACATGTAATTAAATGAAAAAATATAAAAAATTGATTTTGATCATGAAAATGGATATTTACAAAGATTTAAAACATAAAATACAAACAGCGTTATAAGCCCCCACTGCCTAGTTTGAAAACTGAAGAAGTTTTGCTAAGATTTTAAAAAGATTTTGAAAATCAAAATACACTGCCTGTTGTTAGAATGGCCCACAGGGCCAAATAGCCTCGCACCATAAAAGGTGGAAAAGGACCTTCTCCTTTGAGAATCTGAAGTAAGGCAGCTGTGTCCATAAGATGTAAAGAATGTTATTGTGGCTGTTTCACCCGACGTGTGCATATCCTTGCTTCAGATTCTCAAAGAAGAAGGTCCTTTTCCACCTTTTTTGGTGCGAGGCTATTGGGCTTCAGAGTGTTTGGTGAGTTCTCACAGAGTTTTCTAGTTTTTACAGTTTGTCCGATAGTTCAAAATATCACATGGTACAAAACAGCCAATCACCACATAACCCCCCCCAAAAAAGTCACTACCTTAATTGCATTTAAACATGTAATGCCCATTATTAAATAAATGAATAGTAAATGTCCATAGTAAAAGAGAATAACAGAAAAATTGCAGATATATATGCTTAAATGCAAACTCAGGTATAAACACTTTGATTATAAAATTTAAATCTTGGATTCCCTGAGTCTAAGAATGTTATTGATCAAAATCATTGCAATTGAGCCTGGAGGCTGAGCTGCATTTAACACAAGTTGACAGTGAACCTCTTGGCTCTCCAATAGATCTTTCCAGCAGCTATCCCTCTCATTGGGAAATACCCTTTGCAAAATGAAAAGAAAAAAAAATGTAAGCAGGTACAATCTTTAACATGCTTATAGAGCACGCTAGACGTGTCACTCTTTTCTGTAGCATAGTAATGCTCATAAATTCACTCCCACAAGGCACACTTACTCTTGTCACTTGTTTTATATTGGTAAGATTAATAGCTAGCCAGATAAACCACTTCAGTGGTGGCACAGCTGAAAATGCCAATACATTTAAGGATCATCTCACTGGTTTTCCCTTTTTTAGGGGTAAAGAAAAATTCATGCCCTTCAGTATATGTGCTTACTGGGAACACATGCCACATTTGTGCCTCATGAGCAGTTTTGTTGAAGGTGGACCTACACTTTTTTATTGTGCCGTCTCTGTTGATAACCTTTTAAATTAAGTTTTCACTTGGTTCATTGCAAAGCTTATTGGTTAACCCTGTGGAGCTAAATACAATGTTCCAGTTTCTATTATTACTTTCCTTGATTTTACCAACCCCTTTAGCAAAAGATTAGACCATCAATCTGTATCTGTTGTATGGTCTGAGAGTAGTGTATTAAGAAGCCAGGTTAGTGCACTCAATCAGAATAAGTTTAAACATTGTCTTCCTTCTTTCAAGAATGTCATTCTCCAGTGGTTCTAACAACCACTCTGGAGATTCCCTCTCAAGAAACATGATACACAGCTTGCCTTTTTCTATGTTAAGCTGTTGATCATTGGGAATAATCCTAGATAATTATATCATCTGTC
The DNA here is from genome assembly GCF_019279795.1 of Protopterus annectens. Lineage (NCBI taxonomy): Eukaryota > Metazoa > Chordata > Ceratodontiformes > Protopteridae > Protopterus > Protopterus annectens. The sequence continues at coordinate 1,825,885,824 of NC_056741.1, forward strand.
CCTTGCATAAGTTGCTTTTCTGCAACAAGAAATGGTTACTTAGAAAGTCCAGATATCCTTTGGATAGTGTCTTTTTCCCAAGTATGTTGGACTCAAAGCATCCAAGTGTAGTATTTTTGATAATATTCACATCCAAAATTGATAATGTCCACACTTTTGTCATTTGTAAGCTTTAAAAAATCTAGTTCGTTTGATATACTCAAAAAAATCAATAGAATTTGATCTGATGTTGCCCTTTTCATTCTTCCAAACTGATGGGTTACGGATCCGATCCTCGGATCTGTCTCAGGCCCCATTTTCTAGATATCAGATCCTAGTCTCGAGCTCCTCTTCCTTCCCATAATACACTACACTATCTCTAATTCCTCAGACTGCGTTTGCTGCCAGAATACCCCTTCAGTTATTTAAATTTATTGGCCATCCTACAGTATTTCATAGTACCAAAATACAAAAGTGACCACCCATTTCAGTCCATCTTGCTGTTTTAAAAATAGTAACTCTCCACTAAACCTTAACTTTTTAAACAGGTAAAACTCACGTTACCTACTTTCATATCTAACTTCTCTAGTGCACACTGCAGAGTGCATTCTTTTCAATCTTACCTTTAAGCATCCCTGTGACTAGCACTTTCTCTAATACCTGCTGGAAAGCACTAGGAAGCCATAAACTCATACAAACACTGCACTCTCCTTGTTAACAAGGAGAAATTAATAGTAGGCACTAAACAGCCTATAATTGCAAAGTACCTTGCTAAGGAAACAGCTCCTATACTTTACAAAGAAAAAAAAAGCCCCAAACCAGGCATGTCCAAGGGTCAGCTTCCAGTGATTTCTCCTGTCCACCTGGTGAATCTGGGCATACTGTGGCAATGCAGCAATTGCCTCATGTACACAGACAACCCTCTCCTCCTACCACCCAACACTACAACCTGTGAGAGATGCACTTATATAGCCAAAATGGAAGCAAAGCTCTCTACCCAAGATTGTGCTAAACAATCAAGAGGAGAAGGTTAACACCCACACTACACCTCAAGCAACACATAGCCCTTCTAAACCCGCACCACCAACACCCACATATAGCAACACTAAATCCACATATGCAGAGGCCCTTAACTGTAACCTGCCCAAGCAACAAAGACCTCTGAAGCTGAAACGCAAACAAACACCAATCACAACCAATGTGTCACATAGTTCACAACACCAGTGTGCCACCCAGCAACAGCCCCTAAGGCAAGACAATGTACCTAACACTTTAGTCATAGGTAACTCTATAGTCCGCACACTGATGTCCCTCTCACCAGGTTGAATAAGGAGAAAGTTACAGTCAGCTGCCTGTCGGGTGCAAGGATCCGCCACATAACGCATGCACTCAAGTCACTCCACAACAAGTACAAATATGACTCTGTCATTGTCCATGTTGGAGTGAATGACTTGAGACGCACCTCCCTGGACTACATGAAAAGAGACATGGAAGAGCTCTCGGATCATGTGGCCCAGGCAGGTATGACCCTAGCCCTGAGTAGCATCCTGCCTTCCCAGAATGATACCACAATATAAGGATAAAATGATTGACTTCAACAATTGGCTAAGCTTATGGTGTCATTCAAAGGGGATCCAGTATCTGTCTGCCTGGGATGACATGATTGACAGACCACGATGCTTTGCCAGAGATGGTCTGCACCTGTCGCCCCTTGATTCAGGTTACTGGCTAAGGTTCTTGCCACCCCTATAGTGCCTTTTTAGGCAAACTTCAAAGGACAAAACCACCACCATAACAGGTACAAGCATGCAAAATCTGAAGGTAATGCTACTCAATGCTAGAAGTCTAAACCTCAAAATGCACTCTCTCGAGGCACTCCTAAAATGGAGAACATCGATATCTGTGCAGTAACTGAGACCTGGTTCAAGGCTCCAGAGAGCACCCCTGCAATACCAGGCTACAACTCTTACCACACTTTTCGCCACCAAACCAGGACAGAAACACTAAAGGTGGAGGAGTGTCAATATTCACCAAGGATATTCACACCACCAGGCTAGTTGGCCAACACAATGTGTCTGAAATTCTCCAAGTGCAACTAACACTAGGTAAGACTGCAATCCAAATTGTAGCTTGCTACAGATCCCCCACCATACCCCAAGATTCTCACTACACCTTTCTAAACATACTGGAAAATATTAAGATAGAACCAAACACCCTAATACTGGGTGATTTTAACTACCCTGCCATTAACTGGGAAAACTACTCATGTCCCAACACCTTTGCATAACGGTTCTTGGAATTCATAAATTCCAACATCCTGGATCAACTAATCCATAGTCCCATCAGGGCTCCAATATCCTAGACCTGGTCATTACCAACATGGGAAATCAATGCTCCATACCTATGGTCACCCCTCGTTAGTCAGGTCTGACCATAAGCTAATCACCCTTAACATCCACATCCCACCCCACCCCCAGTAAAGAAACCACCATAAAAACTTCTCTAAAGCCAACTTCATGCTACTCAAGTCAGAAGTGACAAACTTCATGACACCCATGCAGACGGGAACTGAAAGTTCAACTGATGAATCCTACACTATGGCACTGTACGAGCACATCCACTCATGCATGAATCGTGCCATCCCAAATAGAACCAAAATGCTCTCATCCAAAAAAGGAAGCCAATCTGGTGGTCCCCTGCCATAAACAAACTTTACAACAAAAGGAAGAAACTTTTGCAGAAAAGAGGAAAATCCCAGGATGCAAAACCTCCCTTACTAGCCTCAGTAAGAAACTGAGATGCCTCATAAAATCCTCCAAAGCTAGTTACGAAAATAAAATTGCCAAAGATTCCAAAGACAACCACAAAGCATTCTATAATTATGTCAAGAATCTAAATGGCAATGCTCAGATCTGCTCTGAGCTAAAACAGAATGGCATTAAATATACTGATCCGAAGGATATTGCCAATATCCTGGCAGATCGATTCAGTGCCAACTTCACCCCACTCTCACCCCCTAAATGGCCCATCTCAATACTGGAAGATTGCCAAATTCCAGTAATAACGGCCACACAGGTACAAAACGCACTCTCTAAAGCCAAGAATACAGCATCCATGGGACCAGATGACATCCTACTACATGAACTACAATATGAACTGGCACCTCACCTAAGTGTCATGTTTAATCATAGCCTCACCTCAGGTTTTGTGCCCACTGAGTGGCGCAGAGCTATAGTTATCCCAATCCACAAGGGGGGATCCACCTTGGATCCCGGAAACTACCGTCCCATCAGTCTGACAAGCCTTATCTGCAAGGCCATGGAGCGTATTATCATGGAACTTATAAACAAAGACATTGGCAACCTTCAAACACTGGACCCCACCCAGTTTGGGTTTGTGAAGGGCCGATCTTGTCTCCTGAACCTGATTGACTTCTTTGAATCAGTCTCCAGAGCCATGGACAAGGGTAAGGTGGTCCACACAGCCTATCTAGACCTTGCCAAGGCCTTTGACACCATCCCCCACTCTGGAATCATAGATAAACTTATTAACTTGGGCATTAATCCCTATGTCACCCAATGGGTTGCTAAATGGCTTACTGATAGAACCCACACTGTAAAAGTAGCCGACTCCAAATCCAGTTCCAGACAAGTGACAAGTGGAGTACCTCAGGGTTCAGTCCTGGGGCTGCTCTTGTTTGGCATCTACTTCTCTGAAGTACAGGTCAACACTAAGGGACTCTGGCTAACAAAGTTTGCAGATGACTGCAAACTGGGAGCCATTATTGAATCCCCAAATGATGTGGATACTCTACAAAAGGGCCTTACAGAAACAGATGCTTGGTGCCAGAGCCATGGGCTCAAGCTCAATGCCAAGAAATGTATTGTTATCCCCTCTGGGAAAAAACATGTATCCATGAATTACCATATAGGTGGCAGTACACTAAACACAGAAAGTGTGATAAGAGACTTAGGGACACAGGTGGACAGTGGTCTCACCTTCAATAACCACATCGCCACAACAGTCAGGAAATCCTTCTATGTGGCACACCTCATCATGAAGGGCTTTTCATCCAGAAAAAAGGAGGTCATTGTCCCACTGTACTCATCCCTCATTAGACCCATTATAGAATACAATGCCCCATTTGGTATGTACCTCTCAAGACATCTGCAACAACTGGAAAGGCCTCAGAAATACCTCACTTAAAGAATCACAGGCCTAAAGCAGATGGCCTATGCTGACCGCCTTAAAAAACTCCAGCTATACTCTGTCGCATATCGTCTACTCAGAGGCGATCTCTGCTTAGCATACAAGGCCATGTCAAACCCAGAGCTGTTGGACATGCTACACTTAAAGAAATCCCAATCCCTCAGAGCTACACTCCAGGGATCTAAACCTTGTCATCACAATAAACAAAACATGTTGGAGGGATAGGTTCCTGACCCAGAGACTCCCCAGACTCTGGAATAGATTGCCCATACATGTCAAGCAGAGTGCCTCTTTGGACCTCTTCAAGAGGAACCTTGACGATTGGATGGGAGAAAGGAAATTCACCCCAGGGATCACGTCAGTCGCCCTGCTAGACAGGGGTCCAGGAAAGTAAATAATGTGGGAAGAAATATTCAGGGAATTGTTATGGCTAGGCTTGTATAGGCCCTAGGGCTGATAGTCTAGTACTAACCTATGAACCTATGAACCTATGAACCTATAAGTGACAAGATGGAAGATTACGAAGTCTCAAGCTGTAAAGACTTTAGTTTTTTTATATCTTTTCTATTTTATACAGGCTAGTTATTTGTAAATGGTCCCTTCCTCCCTCTTGGTTGTTTGCCTGTACATTATGGCTCTTTATTGATACTTCTTACCTTCTTTATTTCGTTGGTACCTTATGGCTGCATATCAGTGCTGGTAATATTTTGGTTACAGGTTCCCTTGTATCCATATTCTTCCCACTCTGTGTGCTCTACTTTACTGGCTCAGTTCTTCTCTATCTCTTTAGCTCAGTTGTCTCTGAGTTGCATTTGACATTTTTTTTCTGTCCCCTCAATACCTTTTCTCCATCTCTCTCTGACTGATAGCGCAGCTAGTTCCCTTCTTGTTTCCTTCTATGGCTTCCTGATCCAGGTTCTTCTGTCGGTCCGGCCCCTTGATTTTTTGCAGCTGAACTGTGTACGATTCAGATCAGTAGCTGTAAATATGAAATTTGTATCATCTCCCTTTAGCCATCTTTAAACACATGCTGGATTGAATTCCCCTGTTGGGTATACTTTCCGTTGGACAGAGAGATTCTGTCTTGTGCCTCAGACAGCTGACAGACATGGAAAGCTTGGCTAATGACCTCCTCCGGCATTGCCCTCTCTGTCCACTCATTGTCTCAGCCTCTAATAGATTTGTGTAATAAATCTGACTGCTTCCCATTGAAATGAGAATATGTGGATCTTCCCTGCTTAAATGTATAATGATCTATGAGACTACCTTAAGAATTGAGCAACTGATTTGTGTGCTTTCCGGTTGCTGTTAAAACGAAGCAATTTAACTATGATTAAGAGAGAGAGTTAGTCACAGTGTTTGCTTAACTACAAAACACAATTTTTGGATAAACAGCTTACTGACTAAGCCCTACCACCATTATTTTATTTGACTACGTGTTAAGGTTACAAAATGCTGTATGTGGAATAGGGTGTTAATGTTCAGTTTTTTTTTTTCTCTATTTACGCTGTAGCTTACTTACCTGATATTTAAGCCACCTTTTACTTGCTAACTGCTAAATACTGTTTTTGCTGAGCCTATATGGCTAATATTATTAAAATTGAATGATCTAGCGTGTAACAAAAATAAAGGGACTCTATCTTTACGGACTGTGTAAACTACTTTTGATGTAAGGATTTTTTTTCTCTCTCAGTCACTGTGCTGAATAAGACATGAAACATTGTTCAGAGTTGTTATGGTTAAGGTTTTGATTAATCGTGATGAGCTCTTAACACTAATATCTATTATCAGGTACTATCCCTTCTCATGGCTCCCAACCTGAAAGGCTTGCAAAGGTAGAAGGACTCCATCCAGTTGTGCATTAAAATGGAAAACCACACTGATCTGCCCACAATATCAAAAGTAATTCAAGGTTACTACTTTTTAATGTACTTTCTGCATATACTGAATAACTAAGCTGTACTGTGTCTACAGCACTAAAATTCCTCCCCTTCTCGATTTGAAAAATAAAGTAGCAAATACTAAGCGTACACCAGGCAGCTACTCACTCTATTCACCAGCTACAGAACCCATTGAATTGTAAATATTAGCTGTTTTATGCTATTAAAAATCAAACCATCCATATAATTAAATAAAGTAAGTAAAAGCCCCTTACTTTAAATGTACAGACTCTAAGGATTCCTCTGGTGTGGTTAAGCCCAGGTCCGCTCCCCACCATGCCCCCTATTCTCACCCACCCCCACTACCACTAAATTTATGACCCCACAACCACACCCCCTCCCCTCCTTCACCAACCACAACAGGAGCTTCATTTAAGATCCCACCCCTCCCTACCCCTATCATCCCGTCTACTTTAATACCTAGGTTGCAACACTATTTGGAAACATCATGCCTCTGATACTTACTACGTTCTCAACAAGAAAACACTTCTACTCTGTGTTCTACCTCTGCTGGTCACCCTTTATTCTCTCACCATCTACGAAAACCAATACCACATAAGATTTTACTATCCCAAATGCCTTGTCACCACCTCAATCCTCTCAAAACATTTTTTCCCACTTAATCATGTCCCTTGACATTAACTCCAATACCCCTGCTAACCTCCACCCTGTTATACCCAGATATGTTAACAGCAAAACTAAACACTACCAAAAACTACTAAACAAATTCTTAAAGCTCATAGCTAGTTTGCCCTGCACCCTTATTATTGAAGGGGATATCCACCCCAGCCCTGGCCCATCCTCACCTGACAGCACCAAGTCTAATATTACCAGCCCTAACATAAGACAAAGCCTAAACAGACACCTCCAGCTCACTCCTGACCTGCCTTTTAAACATTAGAAGCATTAATAATAAGGTCCACAACCTCCATGCCCTTCTGACAACCTACTCCCCCGACATAGTTTGTCTCACAGAAACTTGGTTAAAACCAACTACATCACATAATGAAATTCTACCACCTGAGTATAACATACTCAGGCTAGTCCGTACAACTAGGAAGGGGGTAAGGTAGCTGTTCTCTATAAAACCACCCTAAATGTTACTCTAGATTACAACCAACCACCCCATTTTAACAAAGCAGAAATTCTGATTACCAAACTACAAATAAATAAAAACAAATGTATAAACATCATTTGTGTATATATTCCCCCAGGAAATAAAGGCACCCTAGAAGACATCCTCCACTGGCTGTCTAATGCCTACCCGGAAGAAATTATTGTTCTTGGGGACCTCAATATAGATTGGAATAGCTGCACTGCTGAGCCCCCATCCACCCACGTAAACCTACATGGGTTCACACAAACTATATCCTCCCCTACCAGGATCAGCAAGCCCAGCAATAAAGACTGTATCCTAGACTGGATACTTATCAATAGCCCTCCCCACATGTATAAATCGGGTACTCTCCCTGAAGATCTAAGTGATTACTTCTTACCCTATATTATTAGGCATAAAGTTGAATTTCCGCATCTGCCCACCTACAAAATAATAAGAAATAACAAAAACTTCAACCTTACCAAATTCCTAGATGAACTTAAATTATGCAGTTGGTCAATTCTAAAACTACCACCACTAGATGAGGCAGTAACACCCTTCAATACCACATTTCTGGCCATCCTTGATAATCATGCACCTGCACGCTCTGTTAGAATTAAAACAAAAGTTGCCCCTTGGCTCACAAAAGATACCAAATTAAAGATCATTCAGAGAAATAATGCCTGGGCCACTTGGCTCTCCTCCAAAGCCCCTCAAGATCAACTTAAATTTTGACATTATAGGAATGATACAAAGAAATCCATATTACTAGACAAAAAAAAATAGTTTTGCCACCTACAACAGAAACATCAAAATAAACATCAGAAGTTCTGGGCAGGTATTAACAAACTCCTTCACCCAGGGCAATCCACAACTCCAGCCACCTCAGCCCCAACTCAAACATCTCCAGAGGCCATTGCTAACACCTTCAACAGTTTCTTTACTGAGACTATCCAGTCCCTTGCCAACAAACTTAAACCCACTTGTTTTAATGCTGCAAACCCTATACCCAGTGCCCTACTCTCCTTTAACTTCCAAGCAGTTCCCACCTCACTCATCAGAGCCCTAATTAAAAAAATCAAATCGATCACCTTATCTACTGACCTCCTCCCTGCAGACTACATGCAAAAAGCTGCAGATGTCATAGCATACCCTGTCTCTGTCTTGATCAATAGAACCATAACTGAAGCCTCCACCCCCCTCCATTTAGAAAATATCCCACGTCATACCACTCCATAAAGGTGGCAGCTCCATTAAACTGTCAGACTATTGACCAATAGCCATCCTTTCTCCCCTGGCCAAAATTATGGAGAAGTGTAGCCATAAACAACTCTTGCACTACATTATTCAAAATAATCTTCTGGCCAACTCTCAGCATGGTTTTTAGGCCGCATCATAGTACCACCTCAGTCAGCCCTCCATTCCTTCTCTAACATCATAAATCACAATCGTAACAACAAAAAATTATCTTCTGCCCTGTTACTCGACCTTTCCAAGGCCTTCGACATGGTTAACCACCAGTTACTCTTACATACCCTTAAAATATCCCTAGACAACCATGCTATACAATGGTTTCAATCTTATCTCAGTGGAAGACAACAGGCTGTCCTATGGCATGACAAACTCTCCACCCTTCTTCTCATTACCTTTGGAGTCTCCCAGGGCTCTGTATTAGGTCCCCTTCTTTTCTCCCTCTTTATCAATGACTTCCACACTGTAATCCCAGAAGCAACCTGTATACAATACGCCAATGACACCACCCTGATTTGCTCAGCCTCTTCCTCAACAGGTTCCTCAATTTAACCCAGAAAGCCTTCAACACAGTTGAAAATTGGCTCTCTAATCAGCAACTGATATTAAAACCTAATAAAACAAAGTTTCTGCTCTTCTACCCTACTTGCAAGTCCTCTCAACCTTCATTTACTGTAACATCTAATAATGGCAAAATAATCTCACCAGATACCTATACCAAACTCTTAGGAGTTATAATAGACAACAGCCTTAAATATGACATGCATGTCAATCAAACAATTAAAACCATTAATAAAAAACTTGGCTCCCTATATAAAAATAAACCTTTCCTTACCCCTCTAGCTAGGCCTGCCATTGCCCGTACTCATCTGCTTTCAACCCTACTTTATGCCTCTCCAATACTCACTAACTTGAGCAAACCCGATCTCAACAAACTCTCTAGCTGCTATAACTAAATTGCCAGGTTTGCCACTGTCACTGCCTATAGGACACACCACTGTCAGAACCTAAACCTCTTAGGATGGCTAGAACACCCTAGACTAATCCAGTATAACCAACTCATTTCATTGTTGCATTCAGTTATTACCCATCCAGAAAAAACACGCTCACTCAAAAACATTATCCATTCCTATAAAAACCCTGGGCCACTTCGGTCTTCCACAAAACTTTTGGTACAAACTATTAAAGCTAACAACCTATCAGAGACTCTCTGTTTGCTAATTCATTTGGCAAAACCTGGCATTTGCTCCCAGCTGCCCTTACTCTGGAACGTTCACTTATCCACTTCATAAAATACCTAACCCAGTATTTTAAAACTCACTGGCTATGCCCATGCTCAAATCCTGACTAAATCCTCCTCTGCTACCATATGTTTACTGTTTTTATTCACAACTACTACTTTGTAACCTTAATAGGTTTAGAAATGCGTGACTGTAACTTATATGTGTATACTGCTGAAGATAAACTGAAACCTTAATAGGTTTGGAAATGTGAGATTGTAACTTGTATGTGGATACTGCTGAACATAAACTGTAACTTTGCTTGTCTTTACTATGATTTTATCCATTTGTATGTTTGGAGCTTTTCTCCCCCGGCCTCCGCTGAAAATGGACATGAATCTATCCCGGTCAACAAATGTAAAATAAATAAATAAATATTTCTTGCTTAGCTACAGTTTATAAGTATGCCACCCACCAGGAATTTTCTACCTTTGTGACATGTGCACCTTGCTATTAATAGCAGCTGCCAACCTTTAGAAGTAGTAGAGTTAGAGTTTACCACTTGGACACAAGGTGCAGAGTTTTAAGTCTTGTGGTCCTGCTGAATCTTGTCTTGGTTTTTCATTTAGAGATTCCTACAGCTTTGGCTGCTTTCTTGCATGTGATATGTGTGGTGAAACCATAGAAAAATTCAGACATGGGAGCAACTCTCCTTCCGCACAGCTGTAACTCATAAATGGTTCCTGTAGGGCCCCCTCTTTAAAAAAAAAAATGGAACCACTTTTCATCTTTTTGGATTTCTTTCAGATCCCTTTCCTCTTGGATCTGTAGTTCATGGCATTACCTTCAGATCCCAAGTTCTCCTCGGATATGAAAGGTAGGTATAAGTCTCCCAACTTTCTCAATCCATCATTGGATCCTAAGTTTCTGGATGTGATTGAATGGAGTTCTTCTTGGGAGTCATAAACTATAGACTTCCTCATCTCTGATCCAGTCTGCTCAGGTGTCCCCAAGGATCCAATAGATAATAATCCATATGCCCAAACTGTTCTTCTCAAATCCGAAGATCTCTAATCTGACATATGGCAGGTTGCCCAGAAACAGCTGAGCTGTTCTCAGATCCGTAACCTTTGGATATGGAGATTTTAGGCTTATGATTGTCTCCCTGGATCCAAGTTTCTAGGATCTGATGAGTAGCAGGTCAACTAGAGGAAACTGGGCTGTTCTCTGATCCTGTGTCTGCAGATCCGGAACTGATAGCTATCCTTGGCTTCCTGATCCGAGACATTCTTTGGATCCAGTGGTCTCTTTTGTTTTTCCTTTAAAACAAAAAAAGTGAATCATAATCAATGTATTCAGCCAAAATGCACAAAGACAAATATTATGGAGGAGCATTGCCAAAAAAATAGGGGCAATTTTAAAAGTTGATGGAATAACAATTTTCTGAAAGGTATGAAGACTGATCTCTAATGTCCATCTTTGACTGATCTCTAATGTCCATCTTTATTTTCCGACTTTAATCTTTAATGACTTCTCAGTAATTTGCCAGAAAACTACAATTTTATGAAAAATGGAAAAAATGCAGAAAAAAAATCTGGACATTCTGCGAAAATCTGTACAGTTGAGAAGTATGGGCTCACATCCTCTTGGTGGTGTTCGTGTTGCAGTCATCACCTGTGGGTTATCCCTGCTGTGGTAGCCCTCGGTCAGCCCGAATATCAGAGTCAGTGTTTTTCTACATCAGCTGCTGTCGCATGCTGCCTGATCTCAGGTTGTTAGTGCTATAAAGGAAGGCAGCTGATGCTATTACATCAGCCTTTCTTGCTGTGGAGCCCGTAGCAGAAGCAGTTCGCAAGTGTGCCGGTCAGTCGCTACTAGAGTTTGAATTACAGCTGAAAACATCTAAAGCTAAGTACCCTGTTGGGGATCCTTTTTTCTTGCAATAACCGATGTCCAAAAAAGTTAACAATTGTCTCGCCTGTGGAAAGCAAATACCACAAAGAGACTTCCATTCATACAGCATCACTTGTTTAGGGCCAGACCACAACATCCCCCGTTGCTGGTTCTGTGCCCTCTTTAACGTGAGAACCATTCGTCGTAGAGCTCTTATTGTAGCCAGATATTTTTGTCTTCAGTCTTCGCATTCCGAAATGGCATCCATCAGCCAACAATCTGTAGACATTCCAAAAAAAATGTAAAGATAAAGATAGAGACAGACCACACAAGGTTAAGCCTTCCGACGACTGTACCACTAAGCAGGTCGTCAGTTTTCCGGAATTCAGTGAGGCTCCTTTGCAGCCCCTGATGCCCGATCCAATACCTTCACAGGCCTCTACTGAGACCCTTTCAAAGTCTGGTATGCCACAGAAATCTTCTTAGTCTTCCAAGCCTTTGGTTGCCTCTGCCTAGTTTGGGTCCGGAGCCGCGATGCAGGCACCAGCTTTCGAGGAGGTTTTTCACACTACCAAATCTAGACAAAAAACTACGTCTTCGACTGCCGTTTATCTCAGACCGCTGGATACAGTTAGATCTAGAGGCAAGGCCACACTTAGGAAAACTACCTCTGGCCTCCATTTTACTCCTGCTCCACCAACCCCAAGCTCAGATGCTTAAAATGGCGGAGGATGTTATCACCCTTATCAGAGGTAGTCAGGCCACACCTTCTAAAAGGATAAGAGACCTTTCTCCTGAAATACTGACAGAACAGGATTCTGAGGAGTCTGATTATTCAGATTTTGAAGAGGAACAACAACCTCTGACTGCTTATGAGGATTCAGATGCAGAGGAATCCATTCCTCCTCCCTCCCCGCAAGAAGATCTTTCCTTTGGGGAAACCCTTCAAACCATCAGGGAACATTTCCACTGGGAATCCCAGGGCTTCCCTCTGTCTAAGAAAAGACTAAGGGAGTTTCTAAACCTGCCCCAGCACAGATCCTTGGCCATCCCTCCAATCTTACAGGTGGTTGATGATGTCTTCCATGAATCCAGCTTAACTCCTGAAGCCCTCCCAGCTGCTCCCAGAAAACCTGACAGGTATTACAGAGTACCAGATTCTCACAAATACCTGTACAGAAATCCTGCTGCAGACCCAGAGGTCATTACACAGGGACCAAAAGGAGCTAAGGCTATGTCTGCAAAGAATACTATTCCTTCTGACAAGGACTGCTGAGCTCTGGACAGATGGGGTAAAAAAGTATACACCTCTGCAACCTTAGCTGTCAGAGCACTCAACTGTCAGTTCCACATGTTAAAATATCAACAACACACTTTGGAACTATTAAAACAAAAGATTTCAACCTTTCCTGACTGTGCCAATTCGAAAGAGGTAGCAGATGTACTGCATACTACTTGTCAAGTGGCTAAACAGTCATTACACTGTGGATATGATGCCATAGAAGCCTCAGGCAGGGCAGCAGTGTCAGGATCTGTCATTAGGAGGCATGCATGGTTGAAGGCACAACCTCTCCCTGATCATGTCAAATCTAAATTACTTGAGGCACCCTTGGAAAAGGACCGCTTGTTTGGAGTAAAAGCAGAAGAGGTGCTTAAAAAGATGGAAGACAAAGCAAAATCTATGCAAACAGTAAAAGATTTCCTTCAGGTACAACCTCCTAGGTTTAGTAGGAATTTTCCTTCAAAACACTGGTCCTTTCATGCACCTAGCAGACAGGGGCAAGGTAAACCCCTCAGGAACAGACCACCCAGACTGTTATCTGAGGGACATCAGATAACCAAACAGTGGCCCACTTCCACTCCAAAGGCAGGGAGTTCTAAGCCATCCCTCTATGGCAAAAACTCTCAATGACTCCCTCTCCCTCCTCTGCCCTCTTTTCACTCACCAAAAACTAGGAGGAAGGCTCTCCCTCTGCAAATAAAATTGGCATTCTGTAACAAAGGACCAATGGGTCATAAAGATCATTTTTCAGGGATACAAATTCTCCTTCAATGAACTCCCAGTTCCAAGACGGTACCCAGACTTACCTCCAAATTCAGTGCAGAGGCATTGAAACAAGTCAAAACTCTCTATCCCAGGGGCAAATAGAACCCCCCTCCCTCAGAACAGTGGCCAAGGCTTTTATGCTAGACTATTCCTTCCAAGAAAAGAGGGCATTGGGGTGCCCCATCCTGGATCTCCTTTCTCTGAATTCCCTGGTGGTCCCTCCCATCGGTATGCTAACTTTGCAGCAGCTGCTGCCTATGCTGACAAAAAAATGCCTGGTTAGTTACCCTAGATCTAAAAGATGCCTACCTCCACATCCCCATAAGGGAATCCTGCAGGAAATTTCTTCACTTCACAGCAGGCTCACAACACTTTCAGTTCTCTGAGCTACGCTTTGGCTTATCTACTGCTCTCAGGGTATTCACCAAATGCTTACCCCCCACCATAGCCTTTTGCAGACAGAAAAATATACAAATTTACTCTTATCTGGACCACTGCCTCATTCAGGCAGATTACAAAGAAAAGCTCCTGAAGGACCTCCTCTTTGTCAAAACCCTCCTAACTTCCTAGGGCAGCCTCCACTTCCACAGCATTCCTCAGAGGAATTCCCACCAGGGACATCCTGAAAGCTGCCACCTGGACTTCTCTCCATACCTTATCAAAGCATTGCCACCTACCTCTATTTTCTAAGGCTAGGGCAGTATTTGCCTCTACAGTTCTGCAGGGCATGCTGATCCATTCCTAGGTCTTTTACTAATCCTACCACCCCTCTCCTCAGCTTCTGGAATCCTTCCACAGGTGATGACTGCAACATTGAAACATGAAGAACATAGTACAGTTGTGTACACTTACCATAAATTTAGATGTTCGAGTGTATTTACTGTTGCAGTCCTGGTTTTCCACCCTCCTTTCCACTTATATCTTCTTTCTTTAGGGAGACATAAGTTTGTAATGGTGGCTTTAAGCCACCAGGACCACTTTACCATATTTACTTGGGCCTCTGACTGGTTAGGGCAAGAAAAACTGATGTAATGGCATCAGCTGCCTTCCTTTATAACATTGACAACCTCACATCAGGCAGCAAGCAACAGCAGCCAATGCAGAAAAACATTGGCTCTAGTATTTGGGCCAGCCCAGGGCTACCACAGCAGGGATAACCCACAGGTGATGACTGCATCAGTGAATACACTTGAACATCTCCATTTATGGTAAGTGTACACAACTGTACTTTCTTGCTGCTTTCTGGGCTTGAGCAACAGAGTTTGGAGTCTAGTCATCCATTTGCTTCTCTGTTCCCCATCTTGTAAGCTTTGTCCAGGTTAGTAGAGCTGAGAGGTCGAGTGGTTGGCTCCTCCTTTCTCTTTCCGGAATGCATGATAGCTTGATTGTGGAGTCTGTGCCGTGGACTTTCAGGACAAGGTTTGGAAGCTGTCCTCCAAACACTGCCTGGGTAGACTTGCTGTGTTTCCTTATGTCTGGGGAACTTTAGCAAGCATGGAGTTCGCGACAGTCCACTCTGGCGCAGCTCCGTGGGGTTGCTTTCTGAGACTGGTTTTGCTTTTATGGCTCGGTGTGTGGGTTTGCCTTGAAGGTTTGTGCTTGGTCCTATTTTGCAGACCACTAATTAGTTCCACAGTGGAGTCTGTCTTTCTCTCTCTGTCACTGGCCAGGGATATGGCCTGTCTCCTGACCACCTTGAGACAGACACGGTGGGGGAGATCTTTTCTTTATTCTCACTCTCTCTCTCTTTCCCTTTGCTTTTCAATGGCTAGGACTTGCTTTGAGCTGGGGTTTCCATTCTTTCATCCATGGTGTTTTTTCAGGAGGTTTTTCACCTTGATGGTGTTTCGTCAGAGGAGAGCATCCTGGCTCCTATGTTGAGCTTCTCATGTGGAGGGGGGAACTCTTGATTTTTTCTGGTTGTGTCCCCTTCTGGGATGTGACAGTCTAGTTGGATGTTTAGGTAGTGATCTGTCTCATAGTATGAGAGATGATTATTAATTCTCATGTGTCTTTTCCTCCTCCTCACGTTCAGGACTATGATCCTTCTTTTTGGGACTACACAAGTTCCCTCTAGAGATATTTCCATGCTAGGTTTACTGACCACAGTCTTCTTTAGTCCATAGAATATTTCAAATATAACTTTCATAAGTTTGCCCCTATGACAGAGCCCAAATGCCTTCCCAGCAGTGGAAACAAGTATTCCCTTAAGAGTCCCAGCTGCACACACTGCTGTACAATCTAATGGATCTCAGAGACCTATTTTACCTTTCCTTGGTTGAAATGGTTTACCTTCATAAGTGCATTATGCACTCATGCGAATCCACTTTGTGTGAAAGGAGGTTTTCTAATTGGCAAAATCTTGAGAAAAAGTGTCTGAATGTGTAATGGGTGAATACACATTGGCATTTGCTCATTACAGATTCGACATTGTTGGTGCGTATTGCACTATAGCGGGGATTGGGAAATGTTCCCTTTCCCCACTGTAGTGCGATCTCGGAGTTAGTATATTAAAGTAGGGGTTGTGGGGGGTGCAGGGGGGCTTGCCCCCTGCATTACGATGTGTCTTTGACATTTTAGTTCAAAAAATCAGTGAATCAACTGTTCGATTTGCTGAATTTCGAACTTCTGAGAATGTCAAAGTTCAAAATTCTCACATTTGGTTCGCCCAAATGCGCGATCAATATTGTCATTTCTGACAGTATGAAGGTAAACCTTGAGATGCATTAAGCAATTTTT
Source organism: Protopterus annectens (assembly GCF_019279795.1). Lineage (NCBI taxonomy): Eukaryota > Metazoa > Chordata > Ceratodontiformes > Protopteridae > Protopterus > Protopterus annectens. The sequence continues at coordinate 1,825,902,198 of NC_056741.1, forward strand.
TTCTTTAAGTTCTTCCTTAGACTCCTTTTCCTAGAAAGACGTTTAGGAGTTCTCTCATCAACCAACTACTGCGTTGCCCTTTCCATATTCTTGGTCTCCTTTCCCTTATGTAGAGGAAGACCCCTTTCACCAGTTAGCCCTGATCCTACTGTGTTCCTAGATAATTTTATATGATGCTACATTATTACGTGTAACTTCTTAAAGCATCTTTGTTTAATGCCTCTCTTATCGACTCCTTCCTTGGAGGCATGAATTAATTATCTGCTCATCTATATCTAATAAAACAAGGGAGCAAGACCATGAATGCACCACAATTAAAACCTTTCAACTCCCATTCACGTATGTTCCCAGCAAGGCTATAGGAATATGTGGCTAAAAAGAGAGTCTACAAAAACAGATTTTCAGATATTCTTTCTTAGATAGATCCATCAGTGTCCTAATGCACCTTACGGGCTGCTTTCCTATTGAACATGTTTGGGGGGCACGTTTCCCCCATCTGGATGCCTGAACTAATTTCATAAACAATTCCTGCAGTCTCAAAGTAGGTTGCTACTTCCCTCTCTCTCCCCTTTTATTTATAGCAAAAGAGAAAGTAGTTCCAGAGATCTGTCTAATTATTCTAAGTCTCCATGTAACCGATTTAATTTCTGGCTGCTTTACAATTCAGTCCATCCAGTCTCTTCTGCACTTTAAAAGAGGCAGGCATTCTGGAGTCATCGAAATCTAATCACTATCCATTCAGTTACCTCTTTACCACCACCGCAGCCTCCAAGCACATTGCTTAATGCCGAGTGTTCAAGGTAGTTTACATGTCATTAAAAATGCTAGTACTGTGGTTAATTTTTCACTTTCTGACCTGATGTCAACATCTTCTAACCAGTAATCCAAAATAAAAGAAAATACACCACTCCATAACCAGAGGCATAAAATGGAACAAATTTAATGAAGTAGATAAGCGCTTTCACACGGAAATACATGCTTCATCAGATCACAACATAAACCAGTGCACCATACACTATTTAAATTAAAATGCCAGTACAATAATCAACATGCAACCAATGAGCAGCAGCAAACAATTATATAATTACATTCAAACCTAAAACAAAGAGGGTAAAACTTAATTCATTGTTTTATTTAAAAAGTCCCCGTCCTTTTAAAATGGGTTTAATGGAGGTTCTTCCATTAATACCTGGAGACTTTTCAGCTTGCAGTCGAATAATCCACCAAAGCTCATGTGTTTCTGTGTAATTCTTGAGATCACCCCCTCTTACACTAGGTCTCACCAATTCTACTACCCTAAATCCAAAGACATGTTCCGCACCATGTTCATAACAATGTTTCGCTAGTGCATTGTGTAAATCTTGTCTGTTAATACTATAGAGATGTTCCCTAATACGCTCCATAAGGGATCTATTTGTCTTCCCTATATAGAAACAGCTGCACTCCCTGCAACCAGCCAAATAAATCAAATCCTTACTTCTGCAATTAGCTTGTACTCTAATATCATATCTGATCTTAGTGGCTGCATGGACAAAACCACATAAAACATCTAGACTACTACAGAAAAAACAACCCATACACATACTCGTTCCAACCTGACTATCTCCATTGTCTTTAACTTCTTTAGATCTTTTCTTATAACATAACTGTCGTTTGAGACTTTTCCTGTTCTTGAAGACAAAATGGGGTCCATCTCCCAGCACCTCTTTCAAGCCATCATCTAGGTGCAGAATAGACCAATTGTCTCTTACTATATGCAGAACACTGTTAACATCACTGGTGTAGTATAAAGAGAGAAACACATCTGTATTAGTGCATACTGGTCCTTCTATATCAGAGCTAGCATCCCTTCGAAGATGATAGTTGTTAGAATAAAAAGGGCGGGCTCTATTCCTTCTCTCTAGAAACCCCTCATTCAGTCCTATATCAACCTCACGTCTATTATACCCCTAGACAAGAATTCTTCCTTTAATTTTTCCATGTCTCTGTGGAACAAATCATCCTTGTTATTAAGATGGGAAATACGCATACCCTGTCCCTTAACCACATTCCTAAATATGTGTCCAGGGTGCATGCTACTACGATGGAGCATGGTATTCCTTCTACAATCTTTTCTATATAGTGTAGTAGTCAATTTATTATGTTCATCCACAATCAATTGGATATCCAGAAAATCAATCTCACTACGAGAATACTTACATGCAAACCTCAAGAATGGAACTGTCCCATTAACATAATCAATAAACTCCAGGAGAGAAGCTTCAGTACCCATCCAAACAATAAAAAGGTCATCCACAAATCTCTTAATATATGATGTAAAAGATGAACATAAAACAAACATATTCTCCCATTGAGCCATTACCATGTTGGCGTAGCTACTGGCACAACACGTGCCCCGCCAACCTTCTGTAGGTAAATACTCTCCTCATATTTGAAGATGTTGTTCTCTAAGACAATCTCAAGAAATAAATGGATCATATCAATTTGTTCACCATCAACACCTCTGAACAACATAAATCTTCTCACCATATCTATTTCCAAATCATTAGGAATACTGGTAAACAGAGATGTAACATCCAAACATACCATAAAACATGAGCCATCTAGATCCAAATTTTCAAGATCGATATATAAATGCTGCAAAAACTGTTTACTGTCCCTAAGGACCTGTGGTTCTGCATCTAACAGTGGTCTCAATGCTTTATCTATGTATATGGAAAAAGGCTCAGTGAGCCATCCCTTTCCAGAGACTATGGGACGAAACGGGGGATTGATGGGGTCCTTATGTACTTTAGGCAATGCTTGAAATACAGGCAGAACAGGATACTCAACAGTTAAATAGTCACTAAGCTCCTTAGTAATAACTCTACTAAGCAGGCAATCATATATAGTAGAGAGCACTCTTTCATGCACAGACCTAACACAATCCTGATCAATAACATGATAGACATTAGTATTACTTAGCATATCAACCATATTCGAGTGATAGAAAGCATAATCCATCAAAACAATAGCACCGTCTTTATCAGCGGGTTTAATAATTAGCGTTGCATTATGTTGCAATTCTACTAGAGCACATTTCTATTCCGCAGTGGTGCAGCGGTAGCATTGTTGCCTCACAGCAAGAGGTTCTCCCATTCGATTCTCAGCTTGGGTTGGGAGTGCCTTCTGCGTGGAGTCTGCATGTCCTCCCCACGGTCGAGTGGGCATTCGAAAGACATGCGTTGAATGGGCATGCCTTCGTTGAAGGTTGGGCATCGGGCTGGCAACTTGACACCATAAAAAACAACTGCCAATCATTAGCGGACCGGAGTTCCGCTGTGGTGACCCTAACCAGGAAAAGCCGAAAGACAAATAACAACAACAACTAGAGCACGTTTCTCATCATAAGTAATATTGTAAAAATTACTTCTCACATTGCCTCTATTGTAGGCATAGCACAAATAACTTTCACTTTTTTTAACAAATGTCTCCAAAACAGGACTAAGTGCTGGTTGAAAAGTGCTAGGTTTTTTAAACACACGGTCATCACAAACAGACTGTCCTTCATTGGAAAACATAGTCTTAAGCATGACTCTGTGAGCAAACAATTTAATATCTATCATAATTTCACTAAAGTCTGAGCATTGGGCTGGAATGAAACTCAAGCCACGCTGTAACAAACTCAGTTGAGCCGAGGTCAGTACTTTACTAGATAAGTTAAAAACTATCGACTCGCTGGTTCTTTCCACATCGGGCTGTTCTGCATTGAGTAGAAGTGGCTCCGCTTTGTGATTTTTGATTGGCTCGTATGCCAGCATATGAGCCAATCAAATGCTGGTTGCTTGAGTCCCAGATAATGAGGATTTTAGTGTATTATCAAAATGAAAAGGTTTACTCAGCCAGTCATTAAGATGTGAGCTTCTGTACCTGGTGTGCTGGCTGATATAACTATCAGTGTCTCTGTCAGCAGCATTCAAAACAGGAACTACAGTGGATATAAAAGGTTTACACACCCCTGTTACAATTGCAGGTTTTTGTGGTATAAAAAATGAGACCACAATAAATCATTTCAAAACCTTTTCCACCATTAATACGACCTATAACTTGTACAATTCAATTGGAAAACAAACAAATCTGTTGGGGAAAAATAAAAAATAAAAAACGTACAATAAGCTGGTTGCATAAGTGTGCACACCTTTAAACTAATACTTTGTTGAAGCACCTTTTGATTTAATTACAACATTCAGTCTTCTTGGGTAGGAGTCTATCTATGGCACATCTTAACTTGGCAATATTTGTCCCCTCTGCCTTGCAAAAGTGCTCCACATCTGTCAGATTGAGAGGGCATCTCTTGTGCACAGCCCTCTTCAGGTCAGCCCACAGATTTTCTATTGGATTTAGGCCTAACTGATTGCAAATTCCGTGGCTTATTTTAAGCTGATAGAAGTCTTCCTAGTCCCATTACACAGGATATTGTTTGTTGAGGTAGTGTTGAACAATCAGCATTGTTAATAATTCCTTCCTGTTATAAGATGTCAAGAAGCTCTGGCCTTTGCATCTTAGATGAGCATACGGCGGAGGGTTGAGGTTTGTATCATTCTGTTGCTCTCTCCCTTTTTTTTTCCCATTCACTTATGTTCAGGATATTTCGGTGAGGTGCCAGGAGTTGCAGAGTTACCACTTCCACATGGATCACTTTCTATCACCCCTACCCAGTCAGCTTCAGAGTGACACAGTTCCCAGCAATGTTCACTTTCCACTACTGAGCCCATCTCAGACTTTGATAGCTGATGCTTTACTGCTTCACTGGGGAACCCACCTAGCATTCTCCCTTGACAGGATAATTGGTGCTTTCAGAAAAGGATTGCCCTTAAACCTGATTGATCTATGACTGGAGATGTTTTTTGCCAAATTCTAGAAGGGGTTGAAACCAGAGTCTTTCTTGCTTATGTCAGTCAGCCAGGCCTTGGTGTGGTGGTTATGGTGTGTTATGCTGTATGAATAAATGTGCAAACAACCTCCCCCCAGTAGAGAAGGACTGCAAGACTGACAATCATCATTAACTAGGTCATCATCCTGACAGCCATTCACATCCTAAGAGAAGTTAAAGCACTGGCAGACTTTCAGCTGCCTCTGTAGTTATCTTCTGGAATTGACGATAATTCATACCTGTTTGGTGAAGATCTTCTAGGAGAAGGGCACCCCAGAGATCAACCTTTTTTTCATGTCTTTCCTTTTCCTGCTGTCTTTAGTAAAGTGCGGTAAGGTGGTAGTCGATGCCTTCTCTCTTTTGGGGAGGAGGGACTTGTACATCTGTCTACAACCTTCCTTCTGATTTTGCATTTGATGACAAAATGTCAGAGAAGAAAGGCAAAAATAGAGTGCTGCTGCACGTTTTTCAGAACTATCACTTTGAGCTTCACTGGTATGTTTTTGGTGAACTGCAATAAATGAATGGTAATGTGGATCCAATTATCAGATGCATTTATTACAAAAGCCATAACTGTGCTTTTGTTTATTCATAACTTCTTCAGACAACAAATAATTCAAGGTCTTTCAAAATGAAAAAAAAAAATGTGAATCTCTTAAAACGATCACACTATTCACTATGGCTAAAAATAATAATATGCTTATTCTTGCTAGCCCTCACATGTTCCGCAACATATAAAAACAGTTACATGAAAGGCATTATAAGTGATAAATCACATGTTCTGACAAGTATGTCTACCTTCTGTTCCTACTGTGGTATCTGCAAACAAATTAATAAGAAGTATTTTGGCCATAAATTTGCATTGGTTGCAGTCAAAGCAGGAATGTGTTCCACTTTCTTTACTAGTAACTGGTTCTTTGCTTCTTGCCAGTGTGCTTTCAAAAATGATTTTTGAGTAGGTTTAGAGGGAAGACAAATATAAGAAAACACTATTTTTGATGAGTCCTGATGCAGAGAAAGCATGTAATAGATTCATCTGGGATTTTATGAGTAGAGTGTAATGGAAGCATTTGCTTTCCCTAATAGAATAATAGGGTTAATTAAAAGGATTTATGAAGGATCAGAGGCAATAGTTAAGGTGGGAAGGTCCCTATCCAGCAAGCTGTGTTTGAGCAAGGGAACCAGGAGTGGTGCCTTCTTTCCCTTGTATATGCTTTATATTTAGAGCCACTGGCAAAGAAAATAAGGGACTCACAAATTCAAGGATATGACTGATATCTGACTCAAGCAAGGTTTGCTTTATTTGCAGATATTATTTCGTGCTTGATAAATTTATAAAATGACATTTATTGTTATGGAACATTTTGAGACGGTTTCCTGTCTTTATTTACACATAGTTGACCAGATTTGTCCTGCTCAGCCAATGACCTCTTTTCAGTAGAGACCTGAGGTGGTATTCATACTGACCAACTAGCAAAAATTAAAAGTGGAGCAATATTCAAGACAAAGGAACTGCTGGCTGCTGAAAAAATCCACAGAAGGAACTTATTCCACCAAAGAATTTATTAAGACTCCACAAAACAATATAGTTAGCGCTTTCGTCTTAGTTCAGTGAATAAAACTTCTTCAGACAAACCCATTACACAAATCTTTGCTTTAAATGCACAAGTCAATCAATTGGTCACATGTTAAAATCAATTTCAAAATTAAAGGCAAAAACATCCAATATTACTAAAACCACAATGAATGTGTAAAAACATCATTAAAAAGTCATTCAAATGCTTGCAAAGAATATACTATATCATAGTAATTTGTTGTGTTGTGTCTTTCGGCTTTTCCAGGTTAGGGGTCGCCACAGCGGAACTCCAGTCCGCTAATGATTGGCAGTAGACTTTTACGTGCCGAGTTGCCAGCCCTGACGCACAACCTTCAAACGAAGGTACGCCCATTCACGCATGTCTCCACACAGAAGACGCTTTAGCTGGGAATCGAACAGGACAACGTCTTACTGTGAGACGACAACGCTACCGCAGCACCACCGCTGCAGTATGGCTCAAAAAATAACTCTAAAAATGTGAATAAATATAAATACTAAAAGTACTAAATGACCTATGAAAAGCAACCAAGGATTAAGAAGAAAAATGCATATTAAAAATTAATTTGAATGTATACGAATGTCTTCTAAAAACATGTGACCTGTTATCTGATATGCTTAATAAATTTATGTTGCCCAAAAAATTTTCTAAATCAACTTTAAATACAGTTTAAATACAAAGCTGAAATGTGGGAGTTTATCTCTGAAGGATCCTGAGTTTCAACACACAGGCCAGTGAACTCATATCGTTCAGGCCTGGTGGGCAGTAGGCATTCAATCTTATTTGCCACAGGAGCTCTTGAAGTTCTAACAATATAGAGAAAGGTCCACCCCTTGGATTAAAGTCAACCTGATCAATATCCGGAAACAAAAATATGATGAGGGTGTTTGTGAACGTGTTTTGCTAGGGCATTCTCAACTTTAGATTTTCTAATACTATAGAGATGCTCGTAAACTCTGTCCCTGAGTCTTCTTTTTTTGAAAAGAAGGACATTTAATTAGTAACTGATAAAAATAAATGTTATATCAATAAAAGGTAGTATACAGCTCAGCAAGCTCCTGCCTGGTGCCTTGCGGAGTTCTACAGCAGCAGAGAGAGACAAAAGAGACTTTGGAGTGATTAAGTATCATGTTTCTGCATTTTCTTGCTGCCTTTAGCTAATTCTGCCTAAAACAGATTTTCTAGAGTTTCTGTGATTTAAAAAGCTTGTTTCAGCTACATATTGTACTTATTTTACTGCCTGCACTTTAACAAAATTGTTTTTGTGTTTAAATTACCTGTTTAACTGTTGTAGGCTACACACTCAAGTGTGATAGCCATTTCTGTGCATTTAAAGTGTTTTTTGATTGTATCTGCTTTATTTTCTGAAAAAAAACAAAAAAAAAAAAAAAAAAATACTTGTTTTCCCACCTTTCTAAGCTAGTATAGTCCAGTTTTCAGGTTAGTGCTGAATTCAGGGCTGTGTTACAAGTTTCTGTGTTTGCCCATACCTTACTTGGATAGAAGGAAGTTTCTCTGTTCACTGTGAGAGAGGGAGCTTTGAGCAGCCTATCTGTCCCTGGAAGAGTGGTTTCAGCCCATAAATTAGTAGTTTATTGGCCATTTGGGGCTAATTTCTATCTCTATCATTTCCCTGCTATAAAACCTGCATTTGCGCGGTTAGCTAGGGTATAACTATTCCCGGCTCCACAAACTCTACTCTTCAATTTTTCCCTTGGAACTAGACAAACTTTCAACTTAAGCACTCAAACCATTCAGTTTTCATCCTGGCACTTGCTCAAAACTCTTAACAAGCACTAATAAACCTTAGCACTAGAACCCCCCTATACTGTAGAGAAGGACAAGGCTTTACCAGCCAATCAGTAAAACAGTTCACTGTACCTATCCAGGCATGTCCAAAGGGCAGTTTCAGGTGTACTCTCTGGTCCAACTGGTGAATGTGGGCATTTTGAGGCAATGTTACAACTGCCTCATGTACACAGACAACCCTCTCCTCCTTCCACCAAACACTAATACACGCAAGAGATGCAATTATACAGCCAAACTGGAGGCTAAGCTCTCTCAACCCAAGACTGGACCAGGCAGTCAAGAGGAGAAGGGCATTACTTGTATCACACCACCAGTCTCACATAGACCTATGAAACCAGCACCGGCAAAAAACACACAAAAACATACTCTGAGGCGCTAAATAAAAATCTGCAAAAGCAACAGAGATCTCCAAAGCAGACATCCAACCAATCCCCACCCCCAACACAAACCATGAAACACATACTTCACAAAACCAGTGTGCCACGCAATCACAGCCCTTAAGGCAAAATAACATAACCAACACACTAGTAATAGGTGACTCTATAGTCAGGCACACTGACGTCCCACTGACTAGGCTGAACAAGGAGAAAGTTACTGTTAGCTGCCTGTCGGGTGCCAAGATCCGCCACATAACACAAGCACTCAGGTCTCTCCAGAACAAGTATAAATATGACTCTGTCATTATCCATGTTGGTTTGAATGACCTGAGCCATACCTCCCTGGACTACATGAAAAGAGACATGGAGGAGCTCTCTGATCACGTAGCCCAGGCTGGTATGACCCTGACCCTGAGCAGCTTCCTGCCCTCACCAAGAATGATACCACGATATAGAGAAAAAAATATCAATTTCAACAATTGGCTAAGCTTCTGGTGTCATTCAAAGGGTATCCAGTGTCTTGTCAGCCTGGGGTGACATGCTCGACAAGCCACGCTGCTTCGCTAGAGATGGCTTGCACCTGTCACCCTTGTGCTTTCAAATATTGACCAAGGCTCTTGCCACCCCCATAGTGCCTTTTTTAGGCAAGGCTCTAAAGACAAAATCACCGCTGTAAATAGCACAAGTAACAAAAAACTGAGGGTAATACTACTCAATGCCAGAAGTCTAAACCTCAAAATGCACACACTCGAGGCACTCCTCAGTATGGAGAAAATCGATATATGTGCAGTAACAGAAACCTGGTTTAAGGCTCCAGAGAGCACCCCAGCACTACCAGGCTACAACTCATACCATACATTTTGGCCACAAAACCTGGACCGAAATACAAAAGGTGGGGGAGTATCCATATTCATCAAGGATACCCATACCTCCAGGTTAGTGGCACAGCGAGATGTTTCAGAGATCATCCACGTGCAACTAACAACGGGCAAAACTGCTATTCAAATTATAGCTTGCTACAGATCACCCACCATGTCCCAGGACCCCCACTCCGGATTCCTGGAAACACTGGGAGACATAAAGGTCCTACCAAATACCCTGATATTGGGTGATTTCAGTTACCCAAACATTAACTGGGAGAACTACTCAAGTACAAACTCCCTTGCCCAACATTTCCTAGAATTTATAAACTCAAACTCCCTGGATCAACTGGTCAACACCCCCCCCCCCCCACCAGAGGTGACAACATATTGGACCTGGTCTTCACCATCATGGGTGACCGGTGTTCCACACCGGACATCAACCCCTTGCTGGTTAGATCTGACCATAAACTAATCACTCTGGATATCCACATTCCGCCACCACAAAGAAACCACCGTAAAAAACTTTTCAAAAGCAAACTTCACATTACTTAAGATCGAGGTGGGAAGTTTCAAATCCCCCATGCTAAAGGATAATGCTGTCCAAGCTGCAAAATCCTTTACTAATGCACTCTACAAGCACCTACAAGAATGCATGGATCATGCTATCCCAAACAAAACCAAGACTCACTCCTCCAAGAAAAGGAAACCAGTCTGGTGGACCCCTGCCATAAACAAGTTATACAATAGAAGGAGGAAACTAGTACAGAAAAGAGTAAAATCCCAAGAAGGGAAGACATCCCTGATTAGTATCAGCAAGAAACTATGTTCTATCATAAAATCATCCAAGGCTAGCTTCGAAAGAAAATTGCTATGGACTCCAAAGATAACAACAAGGCATTCTTTAGCTATGTCAAGAATCTAAGTGGCAATTCTCAGATCTGCTCAGAGTTAGTGCAGAATGACATGAAATACACTGAACCGACCAATATAGCCAACATCCTGGCAGACAAGTTCAGTGCAAACTTCACCCCCCTCTCACCCCCAAAAGGGCCCATAACTATGCCATAAGAATGTAGTGCCCCTAAAATCACAGACACTCAGGTTAAAACAGCCCTCTCCAAAGCCAAAAACACAGCATTAATGGGACCCGATGGTGTCCCAGGCTGCGTTCTACATGAGCTCAAAGATGAACTAACCTCTCATCTAAACACACTGTTTAAACTCAGCCTCTCCACAGGCTATGTGCCCACAGAGTGGTGCACAGCAATGGTTATTCCGCTCCACAAACGTGGAGCAACAACGGACCCCAGGAACTATTGCCCTATAAGCCTGACTAACTTGGTCTGCAAAGCTATGGATCTCATTAACAGAGACATTGGGAACCTCCAAACACTAGACCCTATGCAGTTCGGCTTTGTTAAGGGCAGATCATGCCTCCTAAGCCTGGTGGACTTCTTTGAGACAGTTACCAAGGCTATAGATGAGGGAAAGGTGGTCCCCACAGCCTACCTAGACCTCACAAAGGCCTTCGACACCATTCCCCACTCAGGTATTATAGACAAGCTTACCAGCCTGAACATAAACCCCCTACATCACGAGATGGGTTGCCAACTGGCTCATGGACAGAACCCACATGGTAAGAGTTGCAGGAGCTAGGTCTGACTCTAAATCGGTTACAAGTGGCGTTCCCCAGGACTCAGTCCTAAGACCCCTCCTTTTCGGCATATACTTCTGAGAGGTACAGGCAAGCACAGGAGGACTATGGCTGACCAAGTTCGCAGACAACTGCAAACTAGGGGCTATAATTGACTCTCCGGCTGACACAGACATCCTCCAAAAGGGTCTCACTGAGACATACCGGGTGTCAAAACCATGACCGCAAGCTAAATGCTAAAAAGTGCATAGTCATCCCCTTTGGAAAAAACAAAGTGCCCACAAACTATCACATAGGTGGTAGCCCCCTAAATACGGAAGACAGAATAAGGGATCTGGGGACCCAAGTAGATAGTAACCTCTCCTTTGATAACCACATTGCCAAAGTGGTTAGAAAATCCTTCTATGTGGCCCACCTAATCACAAAAGGGTTTGCCTCCAGATTGAAAGAGATCATTGGGCCCCTCTACGCATCACTCATCAGACCCATCATGGTTGAAAGAACAGGCATTACCAGACCATATCAAATCTAAGCTTTTGGATGCACCTATGGACAAGGCCAATTTATTTGGTGCCCCCGCACAACAGGTTCTCAAAAAAATGGAAGAGAAAGCAAAATCTGTGCAAACCGTAAAAGATTTCTTGCAAGTTCAACCTCCAAGGTTTAGCAGGAATTGGCCCTCCAAGAATTGGTCCTTTCCGGAGTCCTCTAAGGCACAAAGAGGCAGGAACAGGCGCTCTAGAGGCAGAAACCAAACCAGAGGTGCCTACAGGGGCCGCCAGTGGCAGGGTAACAACCAACAAGGCACGGACACAGCCACCACCACTACAACAACTCAATCACAGTGACTTGGCGGTGACACCGCCTACCAGGGAACAACTAGAAGCACCCTTAGGCGGAAAGCTAACCTTATTTTCAAGAAACTGGCACTGCATTACAAGAGAAAAATGGATTTTGCAAACAATAGACCAAGGTTACAGGTTCCATTTCCATACCCTACCAGGAAAGAGAGGAATGCCAAACCTACCACCTACTCAAAGGGCAGAAGCTCTAAAACAATTATTAAGAATGAGAGCTGTGGAAAAGGTACCATCTATGGAGCAAGGGAAGGGATTTTACTCCAGGCTCTTCCTGGTACCAAGAAAAGAAAACAAATGGAGGCCTATTCTAGATCTGTCCGCTCTAAACACATTCCTCATTGTTCCAAAATTCAAAATGCTGACTCTACAGCAGCTTCTTCCCATGCTGGGCAAGGAGTCTTGGCTGGTAACTCTAGATCTCAAGGAGGCATACCTGCACGTCCCCATAAGACCAATTTGCAGAAGATACCTCAGATTTCTTGCAGGATCACAGCATTATCAATTCTCAGCATTGCCCTTTGGCTTATCTACTGCGCCCAGAGTGTTCACGAAATGCCTGGCATCAGTAATTGCTCATTGCAGACTTCAGGGGATTCAAATCTATCCCTACCTGGACGACTGCCTGATACAAGCGGACAACAAAAACAAATTAACAGAAGACTTACAAAGAGTCATCTACCTGCTTCAAGCCCTGGGATACACAGTCAATTCAAAAAAGTCAAGGCTGATTCCATCCCAAATAATAACCTTTCTGGGGGCAGAACTGGACACATCCAAACAAATGGCATTTCTAACTGCAGAAAAGAAAGAACAACTTCCTCTCTACTTTTTGGCATTAACAAAGCAGAGCCATCTAACTGCAAGAAAAGTGTTACAAGCTCTAGGCTTCATGGCATCCTGCATAATCCTGGTCCCCCATGCCAGGCTTCATATGAGAAAGCTACAGTGGTACCTAAAGAATTTGTGGTCTCAGCAAAAGCACAGCCTGGAAACCAAAATTCCAATGATTCCATGCCTGAAACAAGAGTTCTTATGGTGGGCACAGGCCTGTCAATCAAACACAGGACTGCCCTTCAGCAAAAGTCATCCAAGACAAACTATCACGACAGATGCCTCAGACCTCGGTTGGGGGGCACACATGATGGACAAGTGCATTCAAGGCCTATGGACTCAAGACCAACTGCATCTGCACATAAATCTAAAAGAAATGATGGCAGTAAAATTGGCAATCCAGGCATTCAAACCTCTTCTCCACGAAGGCCAGCTGTTGATAAGGACAGACAACACCACAGTTATGTGGTACATCAACAAACAGGGAGACACACACTCATACCCCCTATGCCGGCTGGCACTAGACCTATGGGATGTGGCTCTGGGTTACAACCTTCAGTTACAGGCTATTTATGTTCCAGGGAAGGAAAACATTCTAGCAGACATATTAAGCAGAACTATAACAGATGCCCACGAATGGATGCTGCATCCGGACATCTTCAAAGCCATCACAAGAAAATGGGGATTGCCACAAACAGACCTGTTTGCATCCCCATACAATCACCAGTTGAAGAAATTCTGCACAAGGACTTACCACCCACTTGCTTGGAAGGTGGACTCCCTATCCTTCAGTTGGAAAAGCATGACAGCATACGCATTCCCACCACTTCCTTTGATGCACAAAGTGCTTCTCAAGATCAAAGAGGAACGTCCGAGGATCATTCTGATAGCCCCAGACTGGCCAAGACAACATTGGTACCCACTTCTGAGGAGCATGTCCAGGGAACAAATATGGAAACTACCACTGATCCCATTACTGCTGACACAGAACAACTACAACATTCTGCATCCAAGCCTAAAAACTCTGCAACTAACTGCCTGGAACATTACATGACAGACATTAGCACAAATTTATCCCAAAGGGTTAAGGACATAATCCTGGAGGCTCATAGACCTTCAACAAGAAAGAATTATGCAGCAAAATGGAAAAGATATCTCATCTGGAGCGCTGCAAAAGGGCAAGATGTGACACAGGTGAACATAGCCAACATCCTGGAGTACTTGGCTGAGCTCTACCACACAGGCCTTTCCTATTCCTCCATCAAGATACATGCATCAGCTATTTCAGCACAATACAGCTTGGATCCTCCTGTCTTCTCGCATCCTCTGCTCAGACAGTTTCTCAGGGGAATTAAAAATGTAAAACCTCCCAGGAAACCTCCATTGCCAGCATGGGACTTGAACTTTGTGCTAGAAAAACTGACTCTGCCTCCTTTCGAGCCAGCAGCTACAGCAGACTTGCAATACTTATCCTGGAAGACTGCCTTCCTGCTGGCAATAACTTCAGCAAGAAGGGTCTCTGAACTACAAGCATTAATGGCAGTACAACCCTTCCTGATCTTCCATCAAGATAGAGTGTCCATGAGAACAAATCCTACATTTATGCCTAAGGTGGTATCCAGAGTCTCTTTAAATCAGGCTATCCACCTTCCTACATTCTTCCCCAATCCACAGAACAGGGGAGAAAAGCTTTTACATACCTTGGATGTACACAGGCAATTACGCTACTACCTGGACAGAACAAAAAACAATAGAAGAACTGACCAGCTTCTGGTAGCTTATGCAACAGGAAAAGAAGGAAAACCAATTTCTAAACAAACAATCTCCAAATGGATAGGAAATTGCATTAGATTTTGTTACTCCTACCATGGAAAGAAAATTCCAGAGAACATCAGGCCTCACTCCACAAGGGCCACAGCCACTACCACAGCTTTCTTACGAGGAGTGGCTACCAAGGACATTATAGAGGCTGCTACTTGGACCTCCGTGCATACATTTGCCAAGCATTATAACTTACCTCTATACTCTAGATCCCGTGCTGGCTTTGCCACTGCTGTTTTGCAAGGGATCCTGACTACACCATAATCTATTCTCATTTCCTCCTCCCCTAGTTTAGCTATGGTATTCTACCCATTTGTAAAGACTGCAGATGCATCCTTGAAGGACATAGTACAGTTTTGTACCTACCATAAATGTAGATGTCCGAGAGGAATGCATCTGCAGTCAGGATTACCCTCCCTCCTTCCCCTCTGAGGTACTCCTACGGTACTTACCAATCTTCAGCTAGCTTGGGGGGGATCTATTATGGTGTATTTGTTTGTATATATGTACATACTTGTTTATTTTGTGTGTTTGCTCTCTATTATTTGGAAACTTTGGCATTTATCCAAATTAAGCCTACCAAGAGGGCACCTGGCATCTGGGGCAAGAAACACTGAGGAAAATGGCGTCGGCTGATGCCTTTATACCCGAAAACTGCCGCAATGACGTCGGGTGAAGTGCGACACCAGCCGAAGCCGGACCCAGACTTCGGAATCCGGCCGACCGAAGGGCTGCCTGACGACAGGACAACCCATTTGTAAAGACTGCAGATGCATTCCTCTCGGACATCTACATTTATGGTAGGTACAAAACTGTACTTTTCTCTGTTCACTGTGAGAGAGGGAGCTTTGAGCAGCCTATCTGTCCCTGGAAGAGTGGTTTCAGCCCAGAAATTAGTAGTTTATTGGCCATTTGGGGCTAATTTCTATCTCTATAATTTCCCTGCTATAAAACCTGCATTTGTGTGGTTAGCTAGGGTATAACTATTCCCGGCTCCACAAACTCTACTCTTCAATTTTTCCCTTGGAACTAGACAAACTTTCAACTTAAGCACTCAAACCATTCAGTTCTCATCCTGGCACTTGCTCAAAACTCTTAACAAGCACTAATAAACCTTAGCACTAGACCCCCCCCCTATACTGTAGAGGAGGACAAGGCCTTACCAGCCAATCAGTAAAACAGTTCACTGTACCTATCCAGGCATGTCCAAAGGGCAGTTTCAGGTGTACTCTCTGGTCCAACTGGTGAATGTGGGCATTTTGAGGCAATGTTACAACTGCCTCATGTACACAGACAACCCTCTCCTCCTTCCACCAAACACTAATACACGCAAGAGATGCAATTATACAGCCAAACTGGAGGCTAAGCTCTCTCAACCCAAGACTGGACCAGGCAGTCAAGAGGAGAAGGGAATTACTTGTATCACACCACCAGTCTCACATAGACCTATGAAACCAGCACCGGCAAAAAACACACAAAAACATACTCTGAGGCGCTAAATAAAAATCTGCAAAAGCAACAGAGATCTCCAAAGCAGACATCCAACCAATCTCCACCCCCAACACAAACCATGAAACACATACTTCACAAAACCAGTGTGCCACGCAATCACAGCCCTTAAGGGAAAATAACATAACCAACACACTAGTAATAGGTGACTCTATAGTCAGGCACACTGACGTCCCACTGACTAGGCTGAACAAGGAGAAGGTTACTGTTAGCTGCCTGTCTGGTGCCAGGATCCGCCACATAACACAAGCACTCAGGCCTCTCCAGAACAAGTACAAATATGACTCTGTCATTGTCCATGTTGGTTTGAATGATCTGAGCCATACCTCCCTGTACTACATGAAAAGAGACATGGAGGAGCTCTCTGATCACGTAGCCCAGGCCGGTATGACCCTGACCCTGAGCAGCATCCTGCCCTCACCAAGAATGTTACGGTATAGAGAAAAAAAATATCAATTTCAACAATTGGCTAAGCTTCTGGTGTCATTCAAAGGATATCCAATGTCTTGTCAGCCTGGGGTGACATGCTCGACAAGCCACGCTGCTTCGCTAGTGATGGCTTGCACCTGTCACCCTTGTGCTTTCAAATATTGACCAAGGCTCTTGCCACCCCCATAGTGCCTTTTTTAGGCAAGGCTCTAAAGACAAAATCACAGCCGTAAATAGCACAAGTAGCAAAAAACTGAGGGTAATACTACTCAATGCCAGAAGTCTAAACCTCAAAATGCACACACTCAAGGCACTCCTCAGTATGGAGAAAATCGATATATGTGCAGTAACAGAAACCTGGTTTAAGGCTCCAGAGAACACCCCAGCACTACCAGGCTACAACTCATACCATACATTTCGGCCACAAAACCTGGACCGAAATACAAAAGGTGGGGGAGTATCCATATTCATCAAGGATACCCACACCTCCAGGTTAGTGGCACAGCACGATGTTTCAAAGATCATCCACGTGCAACTAACAACGGGCAAAACTGCTATTCAAATTATAGCTTGCTACAGATCACCCACCATGTCCCAGGACCCCCACTCCGGATTCCTGGAAACACTGGGAGACATAAAGGTCCTACCAAATACCCTGATATTGGGTGATTTCAATTACCCAAACATTAACTGGGAGAACTACTCAAGTACAAACTCCCTTGCCCAGCATTTCCTAGAATTTATAAACTCAAACTCCCTGGATCGACTGGTCAAGACCCCCCCCCCCCCCACCAGAGGTGACAACATATTGGACCTGGTCATCACCATCATGGGCAACCGGTGTTCCACACCGGACATCAACCCCTTGCTGGTTGGATCTGACCATAAACTAATCACTCTGGATATCCACATTCCGCCACCACCCCCGGTCAAAGAAACCACCGTAAAAAACTTTTCAAAAGCAAACTTCACATTACTTAAGACCGAGGTGGGAAGTTTCAAAGCCCCCATGCTACAGGATAATGCTGTCCAAGCTGCAAAATCCTTTACTAATGCACTCTACAAGCACCTACAAGAATGCATGGATCATGCTATCTCAAACAAAACCAAGACTCACTCCTCCAAGAAAAGAAAACCAGTCTGGTGGACCCCTGCCATAAACAAGTTATACAATAGAAGGAGGAAACTAGTACAGAAAAGAGTAAAATCCCAAGAAGGGAAGACATCCCTGATTAGTATCAGCAAGAAACTATGTTCTATCATAAAATCATCCAAGGCTAGCTTCGAAAGAAAATTGCCATGGACTCCAAAGATAACAACAAGGCATTCTTTAGCTATGTCAAGAATCTAAGTGGCAATTCTCAGATCTGCTCGGAGATAGTGCAGAATGACATGAAATACACTGAACCGACCAATATAGCCAACATCCTGGCAGACAGGTTCATTGCAAACTTCACCCCCCTCTCACCCCCAAAAGGGCCCATAACTATGCCAGAAGAATGTAGTGCCCCTAAAATCACAGACACTCAGGTTAAAACAGCCCTCTCCAAAGCCAAAAACACAGCATTAATGGGACCCAACGGTGTCCCAGGCTGTGTTCTACATGAGCTCAAAGATGAACTAACCTCTCATCTAAACACACTGTTTAAACTCAGCCACTCCACAGGCTATGTGCCCACAGAGTGGTGCACAGCAGCGGTTATTCCGTTCCACAAACGTGGAGCAACAACGGACCCCAGGAACTATTGCCCTATAAGCCTGACTAGCTTGGTCTGCAAAGCTATGGATCTCATTAACAGAGACATTGGGAACCTGCAAACACTAGACCCTACGCAGTTCGGCTTTGTTAAGGGCAGATCATGCCTCCTAAACCTGGTGGACTTCTTTGAGACAGTTACCAAGGCTATAGACGAGGGAAAGGTGGTCCCCACAGCCTACCTAGACCTCACAAAGGCCTTCGACACCATTCCCCACTCAGGTATTATAGACAAGCTTACCAGCCTGAACATGAACCCCCTACATCACGAGATGGGTTGCCAACTGGCTCATGGACAGAACCCACATGGTAAGAGTTACAGGAGCTAGGTCTGACTCTAAACGGTTACAAGTGGCGTTCCCCAGGACTCAGTCCTAAGACCCCTCCTTTTTGGCATATACTTCTCAGAGGTACAGGCAAGCACAGGAGGACTATGGCTGACCAAGTTCGCAGACAACTGCAAACTAGGGGCTATAATTGACTCTCCGGCTGACACAGACATCCTCCAAAAGGGTCTCACTGAGACATACCTGGTGTCAAAACCATGACCTCAAGCTAAATGCTAAAAAGTGCATAGTCATCCCCTTTGGAAAAAACAAAGTACCCACAAACTATCACATAGGTGGTTGCCCCCTAAATACGGAAGACAGAATAAGGGATCTGGGGACCCAAGTAGATAGTAACCTCTCCTTTGATAACCACATTGCCAAAGTGGTTAGAAAATCCTTCTATGTGGCCCACCTAATCACAAAAGGGTTTGCCTCCAGATTGAAAGAGATCATTGGGCCCCTCTAGGCATCACTCATCAGACCCATCGTAGAGTACAATGCCCCATTTGGGATGTACCTTACAAGACACCTGCAACAACTGGAAAGACCACAGAAGTACCTCACCAAGAGGGTCACTGGCCTCAAGCAGATGCCCTATGCGGCTCGACTGAAGAAACTCCAGCTGTATTCTGTTGCATACCACCTACTCAGAGGTGATCTCTGCCTGACATACAAGGCCATGTCCAACCCAGAATTGATGGACATGCTCCACCTAAAAAAAAACATATCCCCTTGAGCCACATGCTCCAGGGATCTAAACCTCACCACAACAATAAATAGGACGTGCTGGAGGGATAGATTCCTGTCCCAGAAACTTCCCATGCTCTGGAACAAGATTCCAATCTACATTAGGCAGAGCTCCTCGCTAACCCTCTTCAGAAGAAACCTTGATGAGTGGATGGGAAACAGAAAGTTTACCCCAGGGATCACTTCACTGGCTCTGCTGGACAGAGTCACAGGGAACTAATCTAAGGGGACGGCGAATGCCAACACAATTCCGGCTAGGCTTATAAATGCCTTCGGGCAGATAGCTTTGTACCTACCTATGAACCTATGAAACTATATATATAGTAAAATAGGTCATAAAGCAAAGAAATGTGGACCTGGATAGTATAAATTTAAAATAAATGACATTTATAGATGGATTGTAAAGAAAAAGAGAATGAACTAAGTTTGTTTAGTCAAAGTAATGATGAAGAGCAAAGTGAAAATGAAGAGGAGATAGAAGTAGATGACAAATTATAAGAAAAAAGTAAAATAGATGAAAAAATAATGGACTGGAGCTAGAGATAGAATTGGAGGCCAATGATGAATAAGACATAAGTTAGAAAGAAGTAAGAGGAAAAACAAATCAGTAAAAGGTAGAAAAAGAACATTTAAAGGCTTTTAATATAAAGGATAAGAAGAAAGGAAATGATTAACAAATATGAATTTAATGCTCTACTCATCACTCTTTAGACCCATTATAGAGTACAACGCCCCTTTTGGTATGTACCTCACAAGACATGTACAACAACTGGAAAGGCCACAGAAATACCACACATAGAGGATTACTGGCCTCAAACAGATGCCTACATAGACCGTCTCAAAAAACTCCAGCTTTACTCTGTTGCATATCGCCTACTCAGAGGCGATCTCTGTCTAACATACAAAGCTATGTCAAACCCAGAGCTGTTGGACATGCTCCACTTAAAGAAATCCCAGTCCCTAGAGCTACACGCTCTAGGGACTTAAACCTTGTCACCACAATAAACAGAACATGCTGGAGGGATAGATTCCTGTACCAGAGACTTCCCATACTCTGGAACAGACTACCTATCTATGTCAAACAGAGCTCCTCAATAGCACTCTTCAAGAAAAATCTTGATGACTGGATGGGAAATAGGAAATTCACCCCAGGGATCACTTCTGTGGCTCTTCTCGACAGGGGCACAGGAAAATAATTTTCTTGGGTAGCGAAAGCCAGGGTACCTTTTTGGCTAGGCTTATATAGGCCCTAGGGCTAATAGCCTAGTACCTACCTATGAACCTATGCAAGCAGTATACAATGGAGAAGATATCTTCTAAATTAAGAAAGAGAGAAAGGAATAACTTGAGGAATCTTTCACTTTACTGTAGTAAAGATATTAGATGTTATTATTAGTAGTGATAGGAAGATTAACAATTGTAGAGTTAAGATGGCAAGAAAAGTTTTATAGAATTATAGCAATTTGTGCTTATATGGCATATAAAGAAAGGGAGAAGTTATTTCAAAAAATGTTTGATTATCTTGATGTGAACATGTATCTTTTAATTACAGGGTATTTTTAACTGGGATTTAAGGGGAAGTGAAATAGAAAAGAGGAAAATATGTAAACGTCTGAAGTAATGAAATGTGGAAAACTGGTTATATGGAACAGAAAATCACAGACACAGGAGTGTTTTAAAAACTGAAATTGATTATTTTTATAGGTTTCAGAATGTATATGTATGATAGAAGAAGAAAAAACTCTAACAACAGACTTTTCAGACCATTTAGCAATATGGATAGAAATCATAATAAAGAATATATAAAATAGAAAAAGGTATAAAAAAGAATAAATGAAAGGGAATGGAATGAAAAAAGAAATGAAGTGATTATTAAGTTATGGAAAGAACATTTTACTATGAAAGCATTTTATAATAATTGGCCTGAATGGTGGATCACCTTTAAAAGAAAATTTAAAGGCAGTCATTTATGTTGGAAAAAAGTAAGAAAGTAAAAAAAAACAGGAATATGTTGAAATATTTAGACATGATGGAGAATTTAGAGAATAATGACAGAGAAAATTATGAAAGGGGAAAGAAGCAAGGGAAACCAAGATAAAATCTAAGAGCTATTATGTAAACAAATACATTTTTACAAGAGAAAAAGGAAGAGGTATCACCATATTTAAGTATTTTAGTGACAGATGATAGCAGTGTTGATGAGAGAAGTGAAAGATCATGTTGGAACTTAAAGCAAAATCAACAACAGATCGTGGATACTTTGATAAGTTATGTAGAAGAAATGTTTTGTTAAAAAAAGACAAAGCGGAAGGATACAGGAAGTAAAAAAGACAAAACAGTAGAATATAGGAAGATTTTCTATATAAATTATCAGAGAATTTGAAAAAGAGATTACAATATATATGAACTAAAAAAAGTATTCAAACAGTTAAATGTAGAAATTCCAGTTATTATGTCCTATGCAGATAATATAATTACTAAAAATTGTGGAAATATGGGATCAGGATTAAACCCTTTAAAAGCGATATATTGTACATGGATAAGGAAGAAGGCGGATTAGGAGTTCTTAAAGCAGTAGTATATGCTGCAGCATTACATTTTTAGAAAGTTTTGAAATGGTTAAATGAAAAAGATGAATTTAGTGAGAAGAATATTTAAATATAAGTATGTAGAATTATGGAAAACATTAAAGTAAAAAATGTCATGATGAAGAAATAGAGAATTATCAACAAAAGATAAATATGTGGAAAGTACTGACTGATGAAGTAGAAGAAAATAGAAAATATGGTGTAAAACATTATGATAAAATATTACTGTGTTAGTCCATGGGATGATATTCCAGAAGAAAAGAGAGTGGTTAAATAATGAAAGAAATAGTGTAGTTATTATGTTGAAGGATTTTTTATAGAGATTGGGAATAAGGAAATTGCCAGTAAAAGCAAATATACCTTACAAAAAGAAAGGTGAAAGAACATGTTTTTGTTGTGGTGAAGAAACAACACAAAGTGGGTTTTTTTTTTGAAATGCGTGAGAGTTAAATAAATGATGGTGCACATTATTTACAGAAATTTATGAGGATTTTAAGGATAATGACAGTATAAATATGGATATGATTGAATATGGCTATTATGAGAACATAAGTAAAAAAATGGATATTGTAAAAAGTGTTTATGTAGCATGGATAATACAGAATGAAAAAATAAAGGAAATTATGTTCAGTGGAAACTGGATATTGTCATTAATATTAAAGAAGATTAGATTATAGTTTTGGAAAAAGGAGTCAAGGGGTCAGATTAAAAAGTTTGTATATTAGTTTGAGGTGTAAAAGCATGAAAATGACAAATACTTTAAACATTTGTATAAAGTTCTAAATATGTATATTTATTTACTTACATCTTTTAAATTATAAAGGACCCCCTACTGTTTTCAGTAAGTGCCATGGGGTCTTTCACATCCACCTGAGCTACCATCAGGTCTTTTGGAATGCAGAATTAATGTAGGTAAAACAAAGATTGTACCGAGGAAACTAAGTACCCAAACATGAATGGGCTCAGCAATATCCGTATGCATTACGGCATGATATGATGAAATATTTAGATGTCTAGATTAAAAAAGCTTCTGTTATGGCAGCTAAGGATATATGGGAGCAGACTAGACAAAAGAAAATACAAAAAACTGAGAAGCTAGATGCTGCTGTTGTGTATGGATATGGATATCAAGATATAAGCAGTAAAAATGTAGTCCCTTAATTTTATACACAGGTCAGGCATATTTCTATCAGCCAGAGGAGAAGATGGGAACATTAATTGCTAAAGAGTTGAAGGCATTTGTTTGGGAGGGTAAGAGTGCAAGAGGTAAGTGAGATAAGTTGAGTCTCCCCACAGAACAAAGTGGTTTAGGATTACCTGAGATGAAGGGATACTTTAGAGCTGCACAGCTGAGGCTCACATATATAACAAAGGCAGAAAGTTATAAATCAGTTGGAAAAGAATGGTGACAAAATAAGGAGAAAGTAGGATTTTAGAAGCATGTCCTGAAGGAGGGCAACAACAACCATACATAATATTATATTCATAAAGTAGATGAAATTATTTTATGAACGAATCCAACATGTGAATGTAGAAAGAAAAGTTTACCAATAGGGATGACTGCAAATAGGAATATAGGAAATATCTATTTATTTATTTATTTTACATTTGTTGACCGGGCTAGTCTAGATGGATATATGTCCATTTTCAGTAGCGGCCCGGGGAGAAAAGCTCCAAATTATTAGTACATTGATTAATAAAGTGTAACAATAAAAATAATAGCAGATATAATGGTAAAAGCAACATTTTTTTTTTTTGAGAGATTACTTTTTAAGTAAGTAAAAGTAACAGGCTATGTGATGTTTATAACACAAATACTCTTTACACACATATGAACTATAGAAAATCACTTACTGTGTGATGTGCTTAGCACAATCCTCTTTATAAAAAACATATTATATGAAATGATAATAAGTGTGAACGGAGATGAAGGAAAGATGGGAAAGGTATCAGAGATAGTATAGGTTGAGTTTAAGGATTGGATTATTTTCATAGAGGAAGTAGAATAGTTACTGATATGAAAGAGAGACAAGGTTACTCTTATGAAGGAGAGGGAGAGACATTAGGGGTAAGTAGGCAGTGGGTCTTTTATTCCAAATCTTAGTGTAAAGTTGAGCAGCTGAGAGTCCCCTACTGAGTTATTGGATGTAATTGGATTAAAGGGGAAGGAAGGAAGACAGGGAAAAAAAAATAGGGTTAGTCTGGGTTAGTGCAGGGGCATAGCCATTTTTTATTGAGATACTTTTTGAGATTTTTTTTAAATAGAGGGAGAGAAGTCAGAGATGAGATGTCTGAGGGTAATTTATTCCATACTTTTCCTACTGAGTTGGAGAACAAACAGTCTCCTGCAGAGTTATTGGGTATAGTGGTGTTGATCAAAAGTTTTTTAGAAGACTGTAGATGTTTAAGGTTATAATAAGGGGTAATAAGGCTATTGAATATTGGAGTTTTAGTGGGTTGGTACAGGGTTTTGTGAGCTACTATAAGTTGTTGTAGTTGAATCTGATTGTGAAGTTCAAGCCAACCTAGTTGTCTTAGATTAAGGCAATGATGGGTCCTGAGTGGGGATCCGGTAGCAAATCTAGCAATGTTATTGTAGCATATAACTAGTTTATTGAGATTTTTTTTGAGAGATTGGTATAAATAGGGCATGCATAAAGTAAAGTAGAGATCAGATGAGTTCTCGCTAGGGTAATTCTAGTAGCTGGAGTAAGAAAGGGTTTGATTCTGTATAAGCTTCCTATTTTTTTGTTCACAGATTTTATGGTAGAGTTAATGTGATTTTCAAAATTAAGATGATTGTCTATAGTAATTTCTAATAATTTTGTGGTGGTGTCTGGAGAAATACTAGTACTGTTATTGGAAGTAATAGTGAAATTTAGGGGGATGTGATTTCGTGTTGGTGAAGAGAGTAGTAGCTTAGTCTTCTTGGGGTTGAGTAGAAGGCAGCATTGTGAGAACCATTGTTCTACTGTGTTAAAGGCTTTTTGGGTAAGAGTCTGAAGTTCAGTTTGAGAGGTAGCTGTGCAGATTATAGTGGAGTCATCTGCATATTAAATACAGGTAGTATGAGGGATAGCTGATTGGAGGTCATTGATAAAGATGGAAAATAGAAGTGGTCCTAAGATGGAGCCTTGTGGCACACCTAGAGAGATAGGAAGGTGGTCAGATAGTCAATTTTTCCAGAGTACTGCTTGTTGTTGGTTTTCAAGGTAAGATTTAAACCAAGATATGCTGTGGGGATCAAGTGAGAGAGTGAAGAGAATGTGCAAGAGTAGTTGGTGATTCACCATGTCAAAGGCTTTGGATAAGTCTATGAATAGTGCAGAAGAGAGACTGTTTTTGTTGCACTTAGAGTTGATGGTGTTAGTGAAAGAGAGAAGTGCAGTGGTAGTGCTGTGTGAAGGTCTGAAACCATGCTGACAGTTGGCAAGTAAGTTGTGTTGGAGAAGATGGTTTAGGAGTTGTTTATGGATACATTTTTCCATAATTTTGGCAATAGGGAATAGCAAAGCTATGGGACGATAGTTAGAGAATTCATTAGAGTTTCCTCCTTTATGTAGTGGGATAATGTGAGATATTTTCCAGACTTCAGGGACAGTTTTTTCATTGATGGATCTGTTTATTAATATAGAAATGGGATACGCAATGGCTTTAGCTCCTATTTGCAGGAACTCTGCAGGGAGTTTGTCTGCAGAGGGAGTGGTAGGTTTTGTAGCAAGGAAGAGATATATGATGTAGAAATAGGAAGAAAGTGGAATGAGCAGGGTGTATTTACAGAAGAAGGAAGTATCTTTGAGGTATTGGGAGATAGGTGATTTGCAAGATTTTGTATAGTATTAGTGAAGAAGGAGTTAAAGATATTTGCTGTTTGTATAGGGTTGTCAGGGTTAGAGTGTTGTGGGTTGGGTGTAATAGATTGGCCTGGGGATAGAAGATTATTGATGGTGAACCAGACTTTTTTTGGTTCCTTATTGGATGTTTGTTGTAAATGAAGGTAGTAGTTTTTTTTGTCTAACAGTATGGCTTTTTTTCTGTTGTTTCTACATTCTCTGAAGGTTTGATGGTCAGCTTGGTTCTTGGTAGTACGCCATTTAGTCCAGGCTTTGTTTCTGGTAATGATTTTTTGTCTAGTATTGTTGCTAAGCCAGGGGGCTGGTTTCATTTTGGTTCTAATAGTGCGAGTTGGTGCTTGCTGATCTAGAATAGATAAGAACGTGGAGTTGAAGTATTGTACTGCATCGTTAAGAGGGAGTATCTTTAGAGGGGTTCAGTTACATTGCTTTAGTTCTGTTAGAAAAAGTTCAGAGTTAAATTGCTTTTTTGAATGTAGTGTTCAGAAAGTGGTTGGAAAATGTATGTTGCTTTTTTTTCTAATAATATAAGTTAATGAGTGATCACTTAGGTCATCTGGTAGGGTGCCAGAGTTATAGGTTTGTTGGGGAGTGTTTGTAAGTATCCAGTCTAATGTGGTTTCATTATTATTGATTTTATTAGTTCTGGTAGGGCCTGATATAAGTTGAGAGAAGCCATGTAGGTTAATGTGGAAGGTAGGGTTTGAGTTGTTGCAAGAATTCCAATCAATGTTTAGGTTACCTAGGATTAATGTTTCTTGTGGAACATTAGAAGAGAGCCAACTAAGGATGGACTCAGGAGTGTTAATGTTATTTCCTGGGGGGAGATGTATACAAATTATATAAATAGCTTTGCTTTTGTTTAGTTGGAGTTTAGAACATATTAGTTCAGCATTATTGATTAAGGGGAGGTTCAGGTTTGTAGTGGTAGTTTGTAGCTGTGATTTATAAAGAATTGCAACATCTCCTCCCTTTTTTGTTGGGCGGTCGAGTCTTATGATATTATATCCTGGTGGGGTGATTTCATTGTCTTTAATAGAAGGTTTTAGCCATGTTTCTGATAGGCATAGGATATCGAATTGGTTGATATCAAGGAGTGCATGGTGTTGAGCAATTTTGTTACAAATACTACGTATATTCAGATAAGCTAAGGTGAGTGAGTTGGTACATTTTGTTGGAGATATAGGCCTAGTTTTGTTATTGCTGTTGGTTTCTATATGGTCTGGGTGTGCTGAGGGCCAGGGTTTGGATGAATGTCTCCGTATAAAAGTGAGTGTGGGAGTGGAAGTTGTTTGGGTTGAAGATTGGTACAAAAGTAGTTGGTGAATTTTCTAGTTTTATGGTTATAGAATTTAATATGAGCTAGTCTGTGAAATTTAGCTAGAAAGTAGTTGGATTTATAAGTGGGATTTTGGAAAGTCAAAGCAAATGATGCTATAGGTGAAGAGGTTTGAAAGGAGGGGAATGTAGAGGTAGAGTGTATGGGTTGTTCATAGGAGGTTAAGATATAGGTAGTTGTGAGTGGAGTTAAAAGTGATAGTATGACTAGTATTTGTAGTTGAGAAGGGTTCAGTGTTACGTGCATAGTTAGGAAGAGAGGGTGAGAGATGAAATAGAAAGTAATAGTAAGTGTAGAGTCAGTTGGAGGAGGAGGAGAGTTGTGTAATTTGTGGGTGTATTGTGATAGAGGGGGGAGGGATGTTGTAGTTAGGGCATGTCTGATTGGTATGAATTGTGTAGGGGTGTGGTTTCAAGAGGTATAAAAGTAGGACAAGTGGGGGTGGGTGGGAATTGGGGGTGGGGTAGGGGAGCAGAGTGAGCCCGAAGGGCGAACGGAGTGGGTAGTGACAAGAGAGAGAATGTGGAGGAAGACAGTCAGTGAAGTGAGAGAAACAGCAGGTAAGTATGAAGGTGAGAGAAAGGTAGGCAATGTTCAGAGATTAGCAGGAAGAAAGACAGGATGTTAGAGTAGAAGACACTGAAAGAAGGATTCCTTAGGGTAAGGAGCACTGGTGGGTAAGTGATTCAGGAAACTGAGAACAGAGTGAATGGGGTCAGGTTGCAGAAATGGGGTAGGAAATTACAGAACTGAAAGCTAGTATTTCAGAGATCTAATTCTTGAGGCGCCACCTGGTGGCCACTCGTATAGCAATGGGATTGTCTCAACTAGATTTGGGGGCTAAAGGGGAGTGTGAATGAATCAGTTTATGTGAGGGGGGTAATAGTATGGAAGGAAGAAGTTGAAATATGCGGAGGGGGTTGGCTGCTGGCTGGCCTGCCTGATTAGTTTGCCTAACCTAGCAAAACAAAACAATTACCTTGTTGTAATTTCTTTGTGTCGGTATCAATACATACTTTCAATGCCTTTTCAGAGGTAAAATGTTTTTTCTGGGAGATGTTAGGTAATTCTGTTGATGCCCTAGTGTTCAGAGGCATCCAGAAGGGAGAATACAGGTAATTGTTGCAGGGACAAAATGGAACACAGTGTTTCAATGCCTTTTCAGAGGTAAAATGTTTTTTTCTGGGAGATGTTACGTAATTCTGTTGATGCCCTAGTGTTCAGAGGCGTCCAGAAGGGAGAATACAGGTAATTGTTGCAGGGACAAACTGGAACACAGTGTGTTCTAGCTCAGGAGCAGGACGCACAGCAGCCAGGTGGAGGGTAAAAGAAGAAAGATCTAAATATATCTAAATATCTAAAGATCTAAATATATATATCTAAAAATAGAAATAGGCTAGTGATAGCTGTTTTTTACTGGACAAAGCTAGCAAAGGAAACTGTATTTGGGAGCAAATAACTTAACTAGAAGAGAAATGTATAAAGTGGGAGAAAAAAAAGTCTTTCGCCTTTTCCCGGTTAGGGGTCGTCACAGCGGAACTCCCGTCTGCTCATGATTGACTCTGGATTTTTACGGTGCAGAGTTGCCAGCCCGACGCCCAACCTTCAGTGAAGGCATGCCCATTCATGCTTGCTCCTACTGGCATGTCTTTAGCGTCACTCGACCGTGGGGAGGACGCACTGCAGATCAGAGACTGCCTCTCTACCAAGGATTGCTAACAGAGTATAGACAAAGAGAAAGAGATAAGGGAGTCCTAAGTGAAAGACAAATTCAGGTAGAGTTTTTAGATCAGTGTAGATCAGAAGCTGCAGTTAAAAAAGTGCTAATTAATTGCACATATAAAGTATTGCATAATAACTACACTAATCAATCACAGAATAATAGAAAAGATTGAGAAGAGAGACTGGAAAAGTAATTTAAATAGGTATTTCTTTTATAGATTGCAAATGCTGGAGGTGTAATGGAAAAGAGAGGTAGGTAATTAGGAACTTTTTTTTTTAATGCAATGAGCTGGCTGATTTAAAACAATCTCTACAGACTATCTTGTGAGAACAAATCATTACAACTTAGGAGATGATTCTTTGGAGTTGAGACATAGAATATGAATTGATTAGACATAGTAAAGTATTACTAAGTTTAATTCTATTCATTGCCAAAAATGCAGTTACTAGAAAACCGAAATCAAAATCTAAATTAAGTGTAGTTGAAGTACTGAATATTGTTAAGGAGATAGAAGAACTGAAATGTTTAGAAAGCAAATTATGTAGAAAGAAAAGGAAGTTGTGGTAACACTACATTCATAATAATGTTCAGAAGTAAGAGTGAGGTTTAGGAGAAGGCAGGAATCGAGTAATTTATGTAGTGTTGGAGTACATGGTAATTATTAAAAAGAAAATGATATATACTGCATAAAAATAATGGTGATGTTACCTTGGTTTGTTTTTAGTGTGTGTGTACCTGTATCATTGTTTAAAATGTGAGTTAATAAAGCTGTTTAAAAAATGTTTTTCAAGTTGGTAGCCTTTTCCCAGCAAAGTCAGCTGTGTTCCCCATACCTGGATGCAAGATCTCATTCCCATATAACATACCACAGTGTTTAGCAGCACTCTTAATCACTTGTGTGAGTCTGCAGTGCATGTGAGGGCCATACATACATGCCTCACCCTCTTTTCTGACCATGCTTTTATTCATTTGTAATAGCGCCATAATATCATAACCTTTAAGCCTTTACTTCCTCAGGGGCATCTTTTGTCAACTCTACTATATAACTCTTGTTCAAAAAGAAACTGACAATTCCTGTACTTTTTTCCATGCAAATCATTATCTTCAGAAGTTAACCCAGAAGCCCTGATAAATTGATTTTTTACAGCATTCTTTTGCAGGTGGAAAGGATGCATGCTGTTAAAACTCTGTATTTCCATGTGCTCTGCTATGAAATCAGGCATATGGCATGTCAGTTTCATGTCTTGTCTGAAAGATGGCAGATGTCTGCAGCTTTTGTTACTAAGGCTGGTAGTATTGTTTGATGTGTTCCCCTTTCAAGTCTTTACTGTCTTCTTTTTTTCCACTTAAAGCAGCTGGTATACTTTATTCTGCATTTTCTGTTCCCCCTTAAAGCATATTGTTTCTGAAAACACTTCCCCAAATTAACTTTCATTGTATAATCCCCACTATAATTGTCTGTTCAAGGAGAAGTAAAATACATTTGCTTGTAAAAATCCTTTTAACTGAAAAGGAAAGCTAAATAAACCTCAAGACAGTAATGAGTATTTTAACAAGTTTAAAGGAGCAGATGTTTTAAAAAAGTTAATTTCTTCTGCTGAATGGTCATCATCCAACAGCTCCATAAAATACTTGCCTGCTTCTTATGAATAAAAAAAATTAGACATTTAGAAAACTTAAAAAAAATCTGATTTTCATACCTCTCAACTGTCCAAATTTTTGCTGAATATATAGATTTTTGCAACATATTTTTGGTCTGTCAAATCACTGAGAACTGAAGTCACTAAATAATGACAGACATTTTGGTTTCAGACTTCATATTTTTCAGAAGTGCTTCCTAATGCAAATCCTTTAGTCTGTCAGCATTCTACGATTTTAAGAGCAATAATTAAAATCTGTCCCTGATTTTTGGGCCTCTCTCCCTCCATTATTTTTTCGCTTTGTCCTGACTTCTTGAGCTAGGATGTTGAAAGGCATGAATATACTCCAAGCATTAAACAGCTCCATATCTGTGGCCAAACTGCTCTTATTCACACACATGCAATGATATGCATATATGCAGTGCATCACAAAGGTGTCTACACTGAGTGATTACTTACAAAGGGATGTGAAGACCATGCAATGGAGATATTGCAAAAAGGCAAATCTTTTTATTTATAGTTGCTCCCTTGTATAACTATAGTACTTACTAGCTGACCCAGTTTTTATGAATGATTACTTACTCTGGATTCACGTCTGTGAGTAAACCTTTATCAGCCATGAGCTTGGGTGTTCATTATTGATACGTCACTCACTTCAACCCAAGCTGATATGGAAGTAATCACTGACATGTAAGTAAAGTCAGTGACTGTCCCATACCTTTGTAATGCAAACCAGATTTTCAGCCACTGATTTGAGGTGCAGTATTCTGTCCGTTCTGTCCCTTAATGCACATATTACTGGCAATATTTTGTAAAAGGCAGTCAATGCCTCTAGATGTCTACAGACTTCCCTTTGCTGTACTGTTCACTATACCACTTCCCTGATAGGTTACTTTTTTTCATGTATATACAAAGAGAAAGCTATCATTGTATGTTTCTGCTGTATTTAATATATCTGTATTCTGCTGACTGGACTGAGTCTTGGCATGCTTTCCACATGTAACAAATTCTTCACCATCACCTATTACCTGATACTGTAGCACAGGTAGATGGAGCTCTGACTGCTACCCAGGTGTTGGGGTTCTGTTAGTGGCCCATCATTCAAGGAACCAGTTGTGGTGTTGGTGAAGGGGGGATATTGAAGATGCATGGCCTTTTCACCACTCGGTGGCGGGGGTCTGTGCACTTAGGTGCATGCAAGGTGATGAGTGTCCCCTGGTTGTAGACTGAGGAAAGTACAACTGATGCTTCTGGTGCAAGGGTAGGGCTGCTTGGAGAAATGTTCCGTTTGGAACTAAGGAAGCAGCTCTTTTATCATCCCATTACATGCCCTCCCCCGACATGCTTTGGCAGGTTTGTGCAGAGACTAAGGCATTAAGAATAAAAATACTGTTTGAACTGCCCCCTAACAGCTGTCTAAGTAGTAGTCCCTCCTGGTTGACCCTTGATGGGAGGAAGCTAATGATTTAGCAGGGGGAGTAAAGAGAGCAAAAAAAATATTCACCAGCACCTTCTTTCCCCTCCAAACTCCCCTTGTAATGAAATTTCGTGATAGAATCCCACTTCCTAATCCATATTTCCCTGTCCACACCTCCCAACTTGCTCTAATGCATGTTATCAGGCTCTCTTTGTTAATGTACTTTCTGGAACTTGTGAAGCATTTCTAGTTCAGTTCATATGTATGCCTTTCCATCTACAAGCCTGTTGTGCTTGCGATGTCTACCGACCCTGTCACAATTCCTGAGCCTCCTCCTTGCTTTTTATTGTCTCTCCCAATTTTTCAGATTCTTATTCAGTCCCTTTACTCAGATCTTGCAGCCGTTATCATACCACCCCTGTCCTGAAGAGGTATACATATTGCATTATATAAGTGTGTCTTTATTTAGCATGTAGTGCAGATCAGGCAACAATTTTGTTACTTTTCATTGAACTGTCTCCTTATTTTTGAGACGTAGTCTTCTGAACAGCATCAAGTACTCCAGATGGATCCCCACAGCTACTTGTACAGAAGTTTACAATTCTGTTTCCTGTTGGCATTGACTCATCCTGTATGTCTTAGTTTCATATCTCTCCTTTTTCTTTTTTCTGACTTTACGTCTGACCCTAGTTTGTCTCAAAGGACCACCTTCCACCCCCACTCCATTTTATTTCTGTTAATTGTTTGTATTAGTCATTCAACTTTACTCACTTTCTGGATTTTGTTTCCAAGATATATTATTTTAATATTCCTTGCAACAAAGTTAAATTGGCACAGTTGTAAATGTTCATTTAAATTTTCTGCATCCCTTTTCTGCCTTTCTTCCAACTTTTATATGTTATACCTTGTGCAGTCAGCAAAACAGGCTGATTTTCCTTCCAACAGTCTAAAAGCATTAAATGGTCTTGCTTTGTATTAAATATTGTGTATTTCTGAATGGAGCAGTTAATTTGGTTACGTTTTGCAGTTAATTGTGGGTGCCTTGCTAGTAGCCTCCCCCCACCCACTCTCCACCCTTTTCTGCTGCATGGATACCAGTATGCTACCAAGTGAAGACTTGTACGTTGGCTGTTATTTTTTAATATGTTTATACTTGTTCATTTATATTTGAAAATATGACATTTCAGCATCTGCATCATTCATGCCCATGTGTATTTATGTACGTCAGTGGGTCAGTGGATTTTTTTGTGGCAGGTGCAGAGCACCATTTCAGTCCCCAGCTGCAGTTCAGTGTTATACGGAAGCTGTGATGACCTTGTAAATGTAGCAAAGGCATTGCTTCTGTCCATCTCACTAATGAGTAAGATGGACGAGTGATAAATTTAAGTGACGGGTGTCAGTCGCCACTGAGAAGTGAAAATTAAACATGACACTTCATTCATCTGCACTCAGCTTGTGATGTGCATTGAAATCTTGATACTGTATTTTGCCACTGTCATTTGCTCTAGTAGAAGGGAGTCTAAGGTTAGTAGGCAGTCACTGTCATTTATTAATTTACTGAAAGCTGTAATAACATTGCCTAGACTCTGTGAACACTTGTGTAACTCATTGCAGGCGCTTTCTCTTTAAGATACCTTGTGCTGAATAAAACATTTCACTCATGTCTAGTCTCTTGTTAGTCACCCATATTCAGAATGGATGGAGATGATTAGCCGTCTCACTTGAAGGGCCCAGAGGAATCTGTGTTCAAAACATCATATTTTTTATTCACAGGAAATAGTATTACATATTGCATTTAAGTCACTTGCGGCAGTCCAAAGGCACAGTAAGACATGTTTGGCTACAACATGCAAGTCTGAACTCCCCACCCACAGTACCTGACCTTTCCTCTCAAAATATGTGGTCTTTGTATATGTTGCTGATGGGAGAGGTCTGTTTGAGGTACAGCTCTATTTCTCGATCTATGATGCTCTTACTAATGAGAATGAAACTGTTTATGTGGCAAAACTGTAATCATAAGTTACACATGTGAAGAAGCAGAGAAAGCATTATTAATAGACACACATTTAGCCAGGTCAAATCTACGTGTTCTCTATACAAGAACAAGAATAGTTATGTAGGATAGTAACAAAGTTCTCATCCCAAACTGGATCAAACTACAGAATGGTTTTCTTGTGAACATCTAAGTTAAAGTGACCAACAAGTAAAATGTTTTGTCAGTGGTACACAGTTTTAGGTTTCCATTCCATGCCAAAGAAAAAGGATGTAAGGTTGCAGTAAACAGATGTTTTTATGGTTTTTTTTACACTTGCAAAGTTAACCCGTTGTTTTCCTAATGGGCGACTCTGCACATACAGAACAGTGCCGCATAATAACATTTTAAAGCACTGCCTTACATCTGCAATTTCACCACTTACAACAGCATTACTGTTTTGACACTACATTTGCCACATCTAAATTTGTCACTGTTAATATATTCTGTATTCAAATTATGCCAAAAATGACTTCCTAATTACTTTGCAGCATGTTCCTTTTCCTGTTACATCCCACACTTTCTATAATTCCGAACTATGTTGTATTTAGTTAAGTACGTTGAGCATTCTTCATTTAAAAATGTCCTGGGTCAAAATGAATACTGCAAAATTAATAATACACAATATTCACTTAATAAGAAACATCATAAAAATGTTATGCACAGTGCTGTGACACTCTGGAAATGGGTTTAGGAATATACACAGAATTTGGTCTGTGTGACAGTGGCCCCCACCTCAGCCATAATAAATGCTTATATAATGTCCAGGTATATAAGGAATGTACTTTCAGTACTTTATTGTTTCTCATGACATAATTGCACTTTTAAGTATGCTCATGTTAAAATATTTAAGGGAGGTTATCTTTTCATTTGTTTTATTATCCATTTGCTTTTGTTGACTGGGATAGTCAAACTGGGCAGTGATTTTCTTTTTTTTTCAGCAGTGGCCTGGGAAGAAATTATAGAAAAAGTGAAATATAATATATAGTAAAACATAAGACTTAATTACAGTGAAACTGTAATACTAAGTTGAAGTAAAACATGAGACAAAACAGGTAAAATGCTGCTGTGAAATAAAACATTAGACATGACAGAACTAAAATACTGTTATTAAGTAAAACATTTATTTATTTGTATTTGTTTTCTGGAGTAGAGCACTTATCTCCATAGGCCTTTTTCAGACTCAGACCAGGAGTGATATCTTGTTAAAAAACTTACTCAGAGATGCACAGTTAGGCAATAGAGGCCGAGAGAATCAAACCTTGCACCATAATTCTCAACCAATCAGGGACAAATCTCAACAGAATCCGTGACAAATCCAGGTATAGTGAAATATTGATAGAATAAGAGAATGTGAATTAATGTACATTTTCTGAAGTAAAAGTTTATAACTCTAATTATTGTCATTACTTATTAAGTGTAATTCACTACATTTTCTCCAAAAGTCATCCATTTAAGGAGGGATAAAGAGGGACAGAGCTAAAATTTTTGTTAAAATAAGGGACATCCCTGACAATGAGGGACAGATGAGAGGTATGCCTTGTACCAGTGGAGTACCAGAAACAGCTTATTAACAGCTCCTTAATCCTCTAAACCAGCTGTTGCATCTTATGTTTTACTTCATGGCAGTATTTTAGTTCTATTATAACTTTTTTTTTTTACTTTATCGTAGACATAACTGAAGCCGCGGTGGTACAGCAGTAGCATTGTTGCCTCACAGCAAGAGGTTCTCCTGTTCGATTCTCGGAGTGCCTTCTGTCTGGAGTCTGCATGTCCTCCCCGCGGTCGAGTGGCCTCCGGAAGACATGCGTGAATGGGCATGCCTTCGCTGAAGGTTGGGCGTCGAGTTGGCAACTCGGCACCATAAAAATCTACCGCCAATCATTAGCAGACCGGAGTTCCGCGTGGTGATCCCTAACCGGGAAAAGCCGAAAAGACAAACAACAACAACAAGTAGACATAACTGAACTAAAATACTACTAAGTAAAATATGAGACATAACATACTGCTGTGAAGTAAAACATGAGACATAACATACTGCTGCAAAGTAAAACATGAGACATAACAAAACTAAAATAATGCTGTGATGTAAAACTTTCTAAAATACTAATGTGAAGTAAAACATGAGATTCCAGTAAACTGTAGGCACATCATTGGCACTGAGAAGTTAAATATTTACAATTAGCATTAGAAAAAGTATTGCATACAGCATTACACTGACTCAACATTTGGAGAACACCGCTGAGATGTGTGATTTCAAGAATAAAAAAACAGAAAAAAGTGGTCTTAAAACTCCGTTGATGAGCTCAGTTGCAACAATGATTGTTGTGACTGAGCTCATCAGTGACCAGTAGTTTCTCTGTTTTTTATTTTTTTTTTAACACTCATGGTGGTGAGATTGGAACTAGACAGATTCCTATGCTTGTTCATTTTTTGTGATTTCAAGAATACCTACAGACAAGTCTTCACCCATAATATGTCACGACGGAAGAAGATGGAGACAGTGATACTTGATCTGTATTTATATGGCTTAAAGGATGAACGTAGAGATTTGACAGTATAAGCTACCTTAATTGCATTTGCTGTAATAGATGTTTTAACTTTGAATGAATTAGTATATAGGTACCAAGTAAGCCCCAGTGAAGAACACAGAAGTAGTGTTGGGTTTAATGGCAAGAGTTGTAGAAAAATATGGAAACTGAGAATTTACAAGCAATACAAGCAATACAACTAATAGGAGTCTTGTAGGGAGATCTTAGTACATTTTGGGAGCAGATTTGCCAGGAGGGTGTACAGGAGCAATGCAAAGTGTTGAAAGGGTAATGCTTTAGAGAGGATTGGAATATGGTTAGGTTGGTTTGTTGTCTCATGCTGGCTGGAAATGAGTCCCAAATCTTAAGAGATGTAATTTGAGTACATAGCTTTGTCAGCAGAGTTGATGGTTTGGTTAGCAGATTTTTTTTCTGTAGAACATAATGGCCTGTTAGGAAAGTAAGGTTCCAGAATGTTTGATAAGGATGGGCAATTTGGAATTTTAAGTATGCTATTATTGGCTTTCAGTAATTGGGAAGATAGTCTGATAGTTTGGACCAATGTAGGTGTTTTATGGAGACAGTGATGTGATATGATATGGTACTTTGGTTTGCTACAAATCTATTACATTGTTCGATTTTAATATGAAGAGGCTGCTGCAAGTTGTTGAAAATTGGGGCTGCATATACAAGGGATGAAAAAAAGAAAGAGAAGGCAATGTTTTGTTTAGTACAATAAAGGAGACCTAGATTTTGTTGGGTTTTCTTGATTGGTAGTTGTATGTGGCTATCAGATTTTAGGCACCTGTCAGTGATGACTCCTAGTAACTTTTTTTTTTTTACAAACATTTTTAACATCGCATATTATATAGGGGCAGGATTATAGATTCAATTATATAAGAGAAGACAAACCATTATAAAGATTTTTCTGCATGTGTGCATTATATAAATATGATTTCTGTCTTAATTATAATTCAGTTTAAAATTACATAGATTGCCCTGCCTTCCCTGACATATCAATCTGCAGGCTGGATATTATTGTCTATTACTGATCCCACAGATTCCATTTATTTTTATTTAGTTTGCTCTTTCCTTCTGTAAAGATCCTGTCTCCAGTTCCTTTAACTTCTTTACAACATTCAATAATTCTGTTGCAGTTGGTTTTATTTTTGATATCCGTTTTCTAGCATTTGCTTTTTTGGTAGCATTACACTTAGTAGGGCTTTACTGTGTTAAGGCAATTCAGTTTCTGTATCCACGTTCAAATGAATTATTTCCTTAGTTAAAATAATTTTCTCCCCCAGTTTTTATGGCGAAGTACCCTGTGGCAAATTTCTAAAATATACCGACTCAATGTATTCCCAAACAACATGCTCCCAGGAGCCCTCTGTTTACCATGACACCATCAATTACTGCCTACCTGTGGAAAGATTCTCTAAAGTCTACTCTGGGAATAAAAATACTTATGCAAACATTTCTATGCAGAAATCCTAAACCTTCTAGATTTTGTTCCATATTTAGGAGCCATATAAATATCCTCCCATTGTTTCTTTGTATATTGCCTTTCTATTCTCATTTCCCAGTCTTTTTTAGCTTCTTCTGATTAAATCTTATAGTTATCGTGTATTTATTTTATATGCCCTTTTTCCCCATTAGCTTGTGTTCTAGATGCTGCTACAAACAGTAGGTTCTATTCCTACATAAGGGAGATGCATTGTTGGCGCTGCAGTATAGCATAAGGGGAATGCTGCAGTCCTGAGTGTGCCGTCCTTTGGCTGAGATGTTAAACTGAGGCCCCATCTGTCTCATTTGGTGGTAGCTCAGGAGGATGTTAGAGTTCCCATGGCGCCTATCGAAAAGAGGAATTCTACGATGCCCTGGCCAAATTTCTCCTTTTAGTATAAATACCACCATGGGTCTCCTCTGAAAAGGGGCTGCTAGCCTTGTGGGACTAAGGTAGTCAACAAAGGATAGATATATAGATAGATAGATAGATAAGATAGATAGATAGATAGATAGATAGATAGATAGATAGATAGATAGATAGATAGAAAGAACTAGAGCAGGCCGTTCACTTAACACTCCAGTATCGCTTTCTTTATGCCTATACTCTGTTATCAGTCCCTGGTAGAGAAGGCAATCTCCAACTCGCTGTCTGAACTTCTGCTTGGCCTCATCCCACTCTGTAACTTTTCCCTTCCTAGTTATTAAAATCTCCTTTCTCTGTTCCTTTGTTGGCTTACGTCTCAAAATATTTTCTGCTACTATGGTTGTTACTATTCTCCTTAAGTGCCTGCATCCAA
This sequence comes from Protopterus annectens, assembly GCF_019279795.1. Taxonomy (NCBI): domain Eukaryota; kingdom Metazoa; phylum Chordata; order Ceratodontiformes; family Protopteridae; genus Protopterus; species Protopterus annectens. The sequence goes on from NC_056741.1 coordinate 1,825,941,117, forward strand.
AATCCTACATTCTCCTCATTTTGTGAACTTCCTTCCATTTCTGCATCATTTCTTTCTGTTTTTGTTTGTAGCCCTCTGCTTGTGTTATCTATCTGAGCCTTAACTGTGTAATTTTAAGTGTCTCTTCAGATCTGATCATCCCAAACCATCTTTTTGGTGGGTAGTAGCACCTTATCCTACTTAATTTTTGTCCTCGTTCTCTTGCTAAATAAATTCATTAAATTTTTATTAATTATGATTCACAGCTTCTTCTCTGGTTGATAAAAGTATGGCTGACCTGTATACAATATTAAAGGGACTAGAAACATTTTCTCTTCTTCTACCTTACTGTCATTATCCATAGTCAAGATCTTCCAACTTCTCAGTTGTTGAATTATCTTTTGTTTAATCTTTTCACAAGTATCCATAGATACCATAATAGAGTCCTTTTTAAAAAATAACTAACTACTTCATTTTATTTTGCCCCCATAAATATCAGTATTGCTGAGCCAGTTCATGAATGGGAACATAGTTTAATGTTATATCCTTTGTTTTTCTTTTCATTAAAGGAAAACTCCACCTTAGTACTGAAGTAAATCTATTTTGTTCACTCTATCTTTGTTTTCTGAGCTATTTTAGTACCTCAAAATCACTCTTGACTGCTTCTTCTAGAATTGTAATATGTTTTCTGCAAAATGGCTGCCTATATGACTTGTCACTTGACATCAATATGATCTTGTTTTTCCTTCAAGCCTTTCTCTTTCCCATAATCCATTTTCATGTCTGCTTTATATCAGTCATGCAAGACATAAGGAAGTAGTGTTGTATTCCCATGCCATTAACATATAATGGTATTAAAGTCAGTCACTGTTATGTTTATATACCTTCTGTAACAGGACTTTTTCTTTTATTTCTTGAATGACTGTCATTTGTGTGTGTCTCAGGCCTTGTTTTAAAGTATACTAAGCAGTTATACAGCTGCAACTGAAAAAGTAGCTAAATTGCAGGCCTTTGTTTGAGGTATCTTTACATAGTCCAGGATGCAAGGGAGTATCCATATTCATCAAGGATACCCACACCTCCAGGTTAGTGGCACAGCAAGATGCTTCAGAGATCATCCAAGTGCAACTAACAATGGGCAAAACTGCTGTTCAAATTATAGCTTGCTACAGATCACCTACCATGTCCCAGGACCCCCACTCCGCATTCCTGGAAACACTAGGAAACATAAAGGTCCTACCAAACACCCTGATATTGGGTGATTTCAATTACCCAAACATTAACTGGGAGAACTACTCAAGTACAAACTCCCTTGCCCAACATTTCCTAGAATTTATAAACTCAAGCGCCCTGGATCAGCTGGTCAACACCCCCACCAGAGGTGACAACATATTGGACTTGGTCATCACCAACATGGGCGACCGGTGTTCCACACCAGAGGTCAGCCCCTCGCTGGTTAGATCTGACCATAAACTAATCACTCTGGATATCCACATTCCACCACCACCCCCGGTCAAAGAAACTACTGTGAAAAACTTTTCAAAAGCAAACTTCACGTTACTTAAGACCGAGGTGGGAAGTTTCAAAGCCCCCATGCTAAAGGATAATGCTGTCCAAGCTGCAAAATCCTTTGCTAATGCACTCTATGGGCACCTACAAGAATCCATGGATCGTGCTAACCCAAACAAAACCAAGACTCACTCCTCCAAGAAAAGGAAACCAGTCTGGTTGACCCCTGCCATAAACAAGCTATACAATAGAAGGAAGAAACTAGTACAGAAAAGAGTAAAATCCCAAGAAGGGAAGACATCCCTGATCAGTATCAGCAAGAAACTACGTTCCCTCATAAAAGCATCCAAGGCTAGCTTTGAAAGAAAAATTGCCATGGACTCCAAGATAACCACAAGGCATTCTTTAGCTATGTCAAGAATCTAAGTGGCAATTCTCAGATCTGCTCAGAGTTAGTGCAGAATGGCACAAAATACACTGAACCGACCGATATAGCCAACATCCTGGCACACAGGTTCAGTGCAAACTTCACCCCCCTCTCAGCCCCAAAAGGGTCCATAACTATACCAGAAGAATGTAGTGCCCCTGAAATCACAGACACTCAGGTTAAAACAGTCCTCTCCAAAGCCAAAAACACAGCATCGATGGGACCAGATGGTGTCCCAGGCTGCGTCCTACACGAGCTCAAAGATGAACTAACCCCTCACCTAAACACACTGTTTAAACTCAGCCTCTCCACAGGCTATGTGCCCACAGAGTGGCGCACAGCAATGGTTTATTCCACTCCACAATGAAGCCCCGGGAACTATCGCCCTATAAGCCTGACTAGCTTGGTCTGCAAAGCTATGGAGTGCATCATCATGGATCTCACTAACAGAGACATTGGAAACCTCCAAACACTGGACCCTACCCTGTTCGGCTTTAAGGGCAGATCATGCCTCCTAAACCTGGTGACTTCTTTGAGATAGTTACCAAGGCTATAGATGAGGGAAAGGTGGTCCACACAGTCTACCTAGACCTTGCAAAGGCCTTCAACACCATTTCCCACCCAGGTATTATAGACAAGCTCGCCAGACAGAACATAAACCCCTACGTCACGAGATAGGTTACCAAATGGCTCACGGACAGAACCCACATGGTAAGAGTTGCGGGAGCTAGGGTTGTCTCTAAACCGGTTACAAGTGGCGTTCCTCAGGGCTCAGTCCTAGGACCCCTCCTATTCGGCATATACTTCTCAGAGGTACAGGCAAGCACAGGAGGACTATGTCTGACCAAGTTCGCAGACGACTGCAAACTAGGGGCTATAACTGACTCTCCGGCTGACACAGACATCCTCCAAAAGGGTCTCACTGAGACAGATACCTGGTGTCAAAACAATGGCCTCAAGCTAAATGCCAAAAAGTGCATAGTCATCCCCTTTGGAGAAAACAAAGTACCCACAAACTACCAAATAGGTGGTAGCCCCTAAATACAGAAGATGTAATAAGGGATCTGGGGACCCAAGTAGATAGTAACCTCTCCTTTGATAATCACATTGCCAAAGTGGTTAGAAAATCCTTCCATGTGGCCCACCTAATCACAAAAGGGTTTGCATCCAGACCGAAAAAGGTCATTGGGCCCCTCTATGCATCACTCATCAGACCCATCCTAGAGTACAATGCCCCATTTAGAATGTACCTTACAAGACACCTGCACCAACTGGAAAGATCACAGAAGTACCTCACCAAGAGGATCACTGGCCTCAAGCAGATGCCCTATGCAGCTTGATTGAAGAAACTCCAGCTGTACTTGGTTGCATACCGCCTACTCAGAGGTCATCAATGCCTGACATACAAAGCCATGTCCAACCCAGAATTGATTGACATGCTCCACCTAAAGAAAACCATATCCCTTCACACTCCAGAGATCTAAACCTCACCACAACAATAAATAGGACGTGCTGGAGGGATAGATTCCTGTCCCAGAGACTTCCCATGCTGTGGAACAAGATTCCAATCTACATTAGGCAGAGCTCCTCGCTAACCCTCTTCACGAGAAACCTTGACGAGTGGATGGGGCGAAAGCCAACACATTCCGGCTAGGCTTATAAATGCCTTCGGGCAGATAGCCTAGTACCTACCTATGAATTGAAAGTCCTCTCCCCCCCACACTTTGGTAAATGTGTTGATACTTTACAAGAATTACAAAAAATAAATGGCACAGACATCTTTGATGCTACATTCTCATCATCTTAAAATGTAAAATTGTATAAACGACAGACATTTAAAGTTTAATGCTTAGCATTTCAACACTGTGATGTTGCTTATGTAAATTTGTCAAAAAAGTGACAACTACTTTGAACCATTGACTAATCTAATTGTTCTGTTTTGCTATGAAAGGCATGACAGCATTGGAAGCAGCTGTGAATCAGTGTAAGTTCCCTTCCTCTGTGCAATAAAGACAGTGGAAAACAGTTTTCACACCCTCTGTTTTTTTTACAGCAGCCTGAGCTCCTGACAACAGCAGGACTAATTAACCATATAAGATTGTCAGCAGTACCTGACTATAACTTTTTCTGTGTCTGTGGTACATCATGCAGGTGTAGACAAATTTGTCTGCAAATTTTGTAGGAAGTTAAGTTTAAAAAGTGTTCGGTCTATCCCTTCCTTTGATTTCAAGGCAAGGAAATTAAAGTTCTATAAAGTTCAAGCAGGTTTCTGATGCCTAAATAATGCTGGATTCATATTGTAGGGAGAAAAGAAACATAAGAGTTGAGTTAAATTGTAGAAGGTGAAGTGTTCATTTAATTTTATAACCAAAAAGACTTGAAACTGTCTTTGAAATGTTCCACAACACTGAAATGTCATTTCCTGAAATTTTCAAATACAAAATAGTGTAAGCTTCCTTGAATTTGTAAGTCCTTTATTTTTTGCCAGTGGCTCTAAATATAAAACAAATAGAAGGGAAAGTGGATACCCCTGCCTGATTCCTCTGTTTAAATAGAGTTTATCAGAGAGGCGCCCACCCACCTTAATTCTTATCTCTGAGCCTTCATATATCATCCTAATTAACCTTATTATTCTATCAAGGATTGCCAATGCTTCCATCAGTCTACTTCAAAAATCTCAGCTCACACTGTGGAATGCTTTTGCTGCATCGAGACCCACCAATAATAGCAATGTTGTCCTACATTCTGCTTCTCTCTGGGTCATCATTGTTCTGTCTCCTCTAAAAACCTCATTGATCCATATTTAGCTCATATAGACATAGTCATGTTATAATCATGGTTTAAAATTAAAATTGATCTACATGAATTTGAGTTCATAGGTTCATATGTGTGTACTAGGCTAATGGCCTTGGAGCCTTTACTAGCCTAGCCCATAGGATTACCCTGGCATCGTATCACCCGACCGTAGTTCCCAGTGCCTCTGTCGAGTAGAGCCACTGGAGTGATCCCGGGGTGAATTTTCTATTTCCCATCCACTCATCAAGATTCCTCTTGACGAGGGCCAGTGAGGTGCTCTGTTTGATATGTATGGGAAGTCTGTTCCATAGCATGGGCAGTCTCTGGGTTAAGAACCTGTCCCTCCTGTTCTGTTGATTGTGGTAATAAGGTTGAGGTCTCTGGAGCGTGTGGTGCGAAAGGATTGGGATTTCTTTACATGTAACTGAGCTGGGTCAGACATGGCTTTGCAATTCAAGCAGAGATCGCCTCTAAGTAGGCGATATGAGACAGAGAATAGTTTGAGTTTTTTGAGTCTGTCCATATAGGGCAAGTGTTTAAGGCCTAGGATCCTCTTTGTGAGGTACTTTTGTGGCCTGTCCAGTTGTTTGCAGGTGTCTAGTGAGGTACATGCCAAATGGGGCATTGTACTCGATGACTGGCCTAATGAGGGAAGAGTAGAGGGAGACAGTGACCTCTTTCTTCTTGGCTGCAAAACCCTTAGTAATGAGATGTGCCACATAGAAGGTCTTTCTGACCACAGTGGCAATGTGATGGTCAAAAGAGAGGTTGCTGTCAACCTGTGTTCCCAGATCTCTTATAACGCCTTTTGTGTTCAGTGGACTACCATCGATGTGGCAATTCATGGGAACCGAGTTTTTCCCAAAGTTGATGACAACACATTTTTTTGGCATTGAGCTTAAGGCTATGGTTCTGACATCAGTAGTTGGTGTCAGTGAGGCCTTTCTGTAGGATGTCAACATCACTTGGGGGAGTTAATAATAGCTCCCAACTTGCAATTGTCTGCGAAATTTGTCAGCCAGAGTCCCTTCGTGTTGGCCTGAACTTCAGAGAAGTAGATACAAAACAGGAGAGGACCCAGGACCGAACCCTATGGGACTCCAATCATGACTGGTCGGCAGTCTGACTTGAAGTCAGCTACTTTCACACTGTGGAGTCTATCTGTGAGCCAGCTTGCAACCCACCTAGTGATATAGGTGTTGATGCTTAGCTTAGTGAGTTTTTCTATTATTCCTGAGTGAGAAATGGTATCAAAGGCTTTGGCCAGATCAAGGTAGGTTGTATGAACCACCTTGCCATCATCCACAGCTCTGGTGACTGACTCAAAGAAGTTGACCAGGTTGAGCAGGCATGATCTACCCTTCACAAAACCAAACTGTGCAGGATCCAGAGTTTGGAGATTCCCTATATCCTTGTTTGCTAGGTTCGTGATGATGCATTCCTTAGCTTTGCATATCAGACTCGTCAGGCTAATGGGGCGATCGTTCCAGGGTCTGTAGTCACTCCTGCTTTGTGGAGAGGGATGACTGTAGCAGTACGACATTCGGTAGAGACAAAGCCTGAGGTGAGGCTGTGATTGAACAGGGCACACAGGTGAGGTGCCAGTTCACTCTGTAGTTCATGTAGAACACAGCCAGGGATATTGTCAGGTCCCATAGAAGCTGCATTCTTGGCCTTGGACAGTGCTGTGTTAACCTGTGCAGCAGTTATACTGGGTGCCTGACAATCTACTGGTATTGCGATTGGTCCTTTGGTGGGGGAGAGAGGGGTGAAGTTGGCACTGAATCTGTCGGCCAGTATGTTGACAGTATCTGTTGGCTCGGTATAGGAGGTACCATTGTGCATTAGCTCAGAGCAAATCTGAGTATTGCCGTGGAGATTCTTTGCATAACTATAGAAGGCCTTGTGGTTGTCTGTACTATCTGCTGCAATTCTGTTGTCATAGCTAGCTTTAGAGGATTTGATGAGGGATCTCAACTTTTTGTTGAGGCTGATAAGGGAGTTTTTCCAGTCTTGGGACTTCACCTTATTCCACATCAGTTTCCTCCTCCTGTTATAGAGTTTGTTTATAGCAGGCGACCACCAGATTAGCTTCCTTTTTTTGGAGGAGAGTGTCTTGGTTCTGTTGGGTATGGTGAGATCCATGCATTTGTGTACGTGTTCATACAGTGCATTGGTGTATGATTTGGCGGTCATGCAACTATTCTCCATTTGCATGGGTGCCATGAAGTTAGCCACCTCTGTTTTTAGGAGCCCAAAGTTAGCTTTGGAGATGTTTTTCATGGTGGCTACCTTTGCGGGGGTGGGGGTGGAAGAGATGCGGATTTCCAAGGTGATTAGTTTGTGGTCGAATCTAACCATTGAGGAGTTGACTATTGGTATAGAGCAGTGGTCACCTATATTAGTAATGACCAGGTTGGAGATGCTGCTAGCTCTAGTGGGGTAAGAACAAACTGGCCCAGGGTATTGGAATTAATGAATTCCAGGAAATGTTGGGCAGTTGTATTGGTACATGAGTAGTTTCCCCAGTTAATGGAGGGGTAGTTGAAGTCACCCAGTATGAGAGTGTTAGGCTGGACCCTAATATTCTCCAGGGTGGTTAGGAACGTGGAGTGTGAGTCTTGGGACATGGTTTGGGACCTGTAGCAGGCGATGACCTGAATCACTGTCTTACCTAATATTAGCTGCACCTGAAGTATCTCTGATGCATTTTTTGGGCTACCAGTCTGGAGGTGTGCGCATCCTTTATGAATGTAGAAACACCACCGCCTTTGGAGCTTCGGTCAAGTTCTAGGGCCGAAAGGTGTGGAATGAGTTATAGCCTGGTAGTGCAGGGGTGCTTTGTGCTGCCTTGAACCGGGTCTCTGTTACAGCTCAAATGTGGATAGTCTCCATTTTAAGGAGTGCTTCGAGCGAGTGCATTTTGAGATTTAGACTTCTAACACTGAGCAGCATGACCCTCAGATTGCATTTGTTTGTAGCTGTTAGGATGGTAATTTGGTTTTGGAATACTGCCTAAAAAGGCAATATAGAGGTGGCAAGAGCCTTAACCAGTATCTGGAAACCCAGGGGTGACAGATGCAGGCCATCTCTGGCAAAGCATCGAGGTCTGTCAAACATGTCATCCCAGGCAGACAGATACTGGATCCCCTTAGAATGACACCAGAAACTTAGCCAGTTGTTGAAATCTATCATTTTCTGCTTGTACTGTAGTATCATTTTGAGTAATGGTAGGAGGCTGTTCAGGGTTAGGGTCATACCCGCCTGGGCTACATAATCCGAGAGCTCCTCCATGTCTCTTTTCATGTAGTCCAGGGAGGTACGTCTCCGGTCATTCACACCCACATGTACAATAACAGAATCATATTTGTACCTGTTATGGAGGGACCTGAGTGCATGCGTTATGTGGCGGATCCTGGCACCTGACAGGCAGCTGACTATTACTTTCTCCTTATTCAACCTAGTGAGTGGGACATCAGTGTGCCTCACTATTGAGTCTCCTATGACTAGTGTGTTGGGCATTCTGTTTTGCCTTAGGGGCTTTGGTTGATTGGCACACTGTTTAGGAAAGTTGTGTGTCTCGTGATTAGTGTTGTGTTGTGGTGGTCAAGTGCATTTCTGCCTTGGAGTTCTCTGCTGTTTTGGTAATTTGTATTGAGAGCCTCCATGAAGGTGGTTTGTGTTTTTTATGTGAAGGCAGCACTGGTGTGTGTTCTGGGGGACTCTGTGTTCCATGTGGTGTGGTGCCAGTGTTGATCTTCTCCTCTTGGCCAGCTATTCCAGTCTTGGCTTGAGAGTGTGTGGCTTCCAGTTTGGATATATAAGTGCATCTCTCGCAAGTCTGAGTGTTGGGATGTAAGAGGAGAGGGTTGTCAGTGTACATGAGGGAGTTGCAACATTGCCTCAGGATGCCCAAGTTCACCAGATTAATAGAAGAAAGCACAGGAAACTGACCTTTAGACATGCCTAGAGGGGTGGGCGTTCATAAGTAATGGAGCTGTTTCCTTGTTGAATGTTAGGAGCTGGTAGCACTTTTGTGTGCTACAATAATTGCTACAAGATGTCTGGTAAAGTGCTAGACTAATAAGCTTGTAAAAGTGCAGGAGAGGAGAGAACTAGCAGATCTAAGCGAAACTTTCAAGAGCAGACTTTTTGGCACCACTCAGAAGCTTGCAAACAGTCCTGGATACAGCAAATCTGTATTTGGACTAGACTAGTTACAGGAAAGGCTGGAAATGAGCACAAATGCGGGCATTTAAACCTGAAAGTTGAAAGAAATGGAAAAACTGCCCAAATGGCCAATAAACTACAGTTTATGGGCCAGAAACCACTCCTCTTGTGGTAGATAGGCTACCTGGTGCTTACCACTCCCACTGATAAGCTTGAAGGCTTCCCTCCAATACAAAAAGGCTTGGGGGACTCAGAAGCTTACAAATAGTCCTGGATACAGCAAATCTGTATCTGGACTAGACTAGTTACAGGAAAGGCGGGAAACACGGGCAAACGCGGGCTTTTAAACCAGAAAGTTGAAAGAGATGGAAAAACTGCCCCCCAAAAAATCTGCATTTCATTTATACTTCCAGAATAAGCATTTCAGTTCCATACGTATGTACAAATATTTCAAGCATGGGCATTAATGCTCTTCTAGCTTGCCAATATACCAAAACGCTTGTTCCCATAAGTGTCCAGGCTGTTCTTAAAAAATATTTAAACTAGTACTTGCTTTAATGTAATGTGGTAGTTTGTTCCATCCATCAACTGCTCTCCCAGAGAATCAGTTAGTACACTTCTCATTCCTATAGAATCTTCTACATTGGTTGTTTGATGAAACTCTAGTACGTTTTGATAAACCCAAACATTCCCAGAGATAGTTGTCTCTAAATGCCCTATATACCTGAAAAAGATATCCACTTAGATATCTGTAAGAGACACTGTACAAGTTCATATATTTTATTCTTTCATGATAACTTAATTTTTCACATCCATGGATGCCCTTAGTATATATCTGTTGAACTCTGTCCAGTTTACTCATGCTTCTTTCCTTATAAGATTTCCATATTGTTATTCCATACTCAAGTTCGGGCCTAATGTAACTAACAAACAATTACTTCATGATTTCTGATTTCCTATACTTTATAAATCTTTTTATACAACCTATAATTCTATAACTGTCATTAACCAATTGGTTGATATGATTAAAAAACGCAAAACTGGATCTACCCATATACCCAGGTCCTTAAATGAATTTACAGTTTCAATCACTGTGTGCTGTTTTAAATATTCACCATTCATTTTATGTCTCCCAAATCTCATATGCTTTGTTTTGATGTATTTATTAGCATATTATTCTGGTGTGCCCAAAATGATCAATTTAGTCAAGTTCTTTTGCAGATATGCCTTATCTGTAACACATGTAATCAGTTTACCCAATTTCGGGTCATCTGCATATAACTGTAGAACACCTCCAATGAAAAGGTTAGGTCTGAAAGATACAATCTAAACAAGTAAGGGCCTAGGACAGGGCCTTACAGCAACCAATAATTTCACCTGTCCAATTGCTGTATGATACTTGCCATGTCCTATTTGAAAGCCATGCAACTATCCATCTTATCAAGGTTACATCGATACCTAGTTGTTTTAATTTGTTGATCAGTGTTTTGTGTATGACCCTGTCAAATCCTAAAGTTAAATCTGTATAAATTACATCACAGCACAATTATTCATTCATAGCTGTTATTATATTGTTATAGAACATCATATTACAGGTGGTAATAGATGTATTTTCATCATACACATGCTGATATATGGTTTCAAGTCCCAGCATACCAGTTCTGATAATAAATTCTCCAGTATAAGCCTCTCCATTAATTTTCCACAAGGTAAAAGTAGACTTAAGGGTCTATACAACTGTGGATTTGTCCTACGCTTCATCTTCATTTTATTTACTTTTTTTTTTTACATTTTTAAGAATATTTAGGAATAACAACTAAAAAGAAAGAGAGGATTGGGACCATTGTTGAAAGAAAAAAACAGCCAAGTGTTGAAGCAGCATGCACAATACTGAGACTCTGACTAGATTTATTAGGAACACATATCCTATGCTGTTCTGCCTTTCTGTTGCTGCTTTTGATATGATGTCATGTTTTAACATGTTTCTTCTGGGAAAATGGGCCCTACTCCTTTTCCAGGAAATGTTGAGGTAGCATTCATTGCTGTTCCTTCTAGGTACCCACCTTTCAAAAAATCTAGACCTATGTTAGAGATTTGTATCTTCTGATTTTATTTTTCATCGCACAATTCTCCACAAGCACATTTGATTTCATGAGATGCTGTGTCTGGCACGTACAGTGTAGCAGCCAGAAAGCTACAAGACCATATCCCTGTCAATGTTTTTTTCTTAAAAAAAACAAAAAAAACATTTGCTATAAACTTTCTTTACATCTTTATCCACCTTTACCTTCAGGAATGACATTTTACTTTGTGGGAATCAACTGTAAAGTACAACGCAAGTATTATTCTTAAAACGTGGCACAGTGGTGCAGCAATAGGTACTTATAGCTTTTGGGTCTCTAGTTCTCTTCTTACATGGGGTGTGCATTTGCACATATTCCCTGTATCTGTGTGGGCTTTCACCCAGTACTCTGCTTTCCTCCCACATCTTAAAGGATATGCTATAGGCAAATGCAATTGCTGTTTTTCTGGTCATATAACTTAACCTCTTTTTACCCTTCTTAACAATACATATCTTACTGTGACTCTACTTTTCATTGTGATTCTTTCAGTGTGCCACTGCCACCTCCTGATATCCAATCTGTATATAATGAATGTACATCATATATATATATATATATATATATATATATATATATATATATATATATATATTTACTCAGTCACTCTCAATATAGTGTTATATATACCCTCATCCCAACTCTTATGTTCATATTGTATGTAATAAATGTGCATGTTCCATTTTGTCATTAATTCTGCATATGATGTCATGGTTCTGTTTACCCCAGGGCTGAGACTGAAGTAGGTCCAGCTGGATCAGTGCTCTACCTCAGTTAACAAATTCAAAATAAATGAATAAAATTTCAGTCTTTCAAACTTGCCCATAGGTTCACACATGCTTGTGAATTTCAGAGTGGATTAGTAACCTATCCAAAATATGGCACAGGATGTTGCAGAAGGCTATGGGTTCTATTCTCACATCAGGTAGTTGGACTGCTGACCCTGCAGTGCAGTGCAAATGGGGTGCTGCAGTCTTAAGTGTGTCATTCTATGAATGAAATATTAAACTGAGATCCCATCTGCTTGAGTTGGTGGTAGCTCAGGTGGATGTAAATTATCCTACTCCACCTTTTGAAAAGAGTAGGAATTCTTTATTTAAAAAAATATGTGCAATACTATTTACAGACTTACATATTTACAAATGTATACAGTGAACAAATTTTCATTATTTTCCGTTATTGTCGCACAATCATTAATATCTTACTTTCCATTATTATGTTAAACTTCTGTCCTCATTATTTTATTTGACTCCTCCCTCCTTTTTCCACAATCAGTCTATTTTTTCTTAAAATTACTGCTATTTTTCATGATTTCATTTAACCTTTCATTCCAAGTGGTCCACATTACAAAATAATCTTTTATCTGTTTTGCTAACATATTCTTTACTTTTTGGCTATCGTATCCATACACAATCATATCCATGTTTATTTAATTTACCTCCTTTATATTTTCCCCTTTACTGGGAATGTATTAAATATTGATCTTCATAAAAAATCTTGACATTCTACTTGTTTTATTGCATCATGATTTTCTTACTTTTATAGCTTTAACTTTTTCATTTATTAGCACAAAGGATTAACATAATAATATTGTATCATGATATTTTTATATAACACTTTCCTCTCATTTTCTAGTCATCAGTTTTTATTTTCCATGAAATAATTTTTTTCTTGATAACATCTCATCACTTTATTTAATCATACTTTTCCTCTTTTGAATTGTTTTAACATATCCCAGTGCCACTTATTTTTGTACTTAAAAATAAAAAGTTAGAAGTAAATTTACTTATCATTTATCCAAAATAAAACTTTATACAAATTCAAAGAAGCAGCATAAACAAGTGGGTTTATTAACCCTAAGCCTCCATCTTCCTTGTCCACGTACAACTCCTGTCTTCAATAGATGGATTCTTGAACCCTATATTAAAGAAAACGTTACTTGTAGTATTCCTTTTTAATAGATTATTGGCAACAAATATATACTAGCTAAATATGCAGTCCTTCCAGTATAGCTGAATTAATGAAATAAACCTTTGTATTAAATGATAACTTGTATGTTTTCCAAAAACAATAAAACTTCTTTATTTCATCTAGTATCCTGTTCTGTTGTTCCTCACTTACATTTTTACCCCCAAATCTAATTCCTAGCACAGAGATTTCTTTTATCAAGAAAGATACTCCTCCTGTCTTTACTATATCACCCAGTCCTTTACTTTTTTTTTTAAAGTTATGCCTATTATATTTAAACAACGATGTATACAACATATAACTTCTTTCACCGTAGTCTGTTCTCTTTGAACTTTTCTGCAATTGGAGCTACTTTGTCTTCTGCTCTTATGTCCTCCTTTCTTTGTCCCATAGTATGAATCCTACCACCCCTTCTCAGGCACTTCATTTCTATCACCTCTAACTTTCTCATCTGCTGTGCCTTTACTGCCCAGATTTCTGTAACATACACTGTTTTTTTCACCTTACTTTTCAGCTTCTGTGGCATTCTTCTGTCATACATTATGACTAACAGTCTGTCCCAGTTAGCTGCAGCCCTCCTGAGTCTAGCTTGCTTTGACATCTTCATTCAGACTTCCCTTCTCATCAACCACCCCTTTCAGATACTTGAAGTTATTAACCTGTTAAACTATTTTCTCTTCTACTCAGTTCTTAGTTTCTTCTGATTTCCCCAATTTGCTGCTATTACCACTGTCTTATCCGTACTTAGTTTCATCCAATTGTGCATTAGTTTTGAATTCCATTCCCCTATCCTTTGCTGAAGTTGTTGTTCAGAATCTGGATATAATGCCACATCGTCTGCATACAGCAACTTTGGTGACTGTCCAACCCGACCAATTTTTTAATGACGTCCATAACCATTATGAACAACAGTGGGCTCTGAGCTGAATCCTGGTGCACACCCACAACCACTAGAAAACCATCTGTGTGACTGAACACTGTTTGTGCTTGAGTTATTGGGACCTTGTACATAGCCTGCACTAATTCCACCAGTGTTTCTGGGACTTCGACCACTACAGTACTGCCCAAAGATGACCTTGTTGTATGCTTTCTCCAAGTCTAGGAATGTCCTGTTTTACTCTTTCCTCATCTCTAGCTTCTTCTCAACTATCTGTCTCTCTGCAAACATCGGGTCAGTTGTGCTGCATCCTAATATGAATCTGAACTGCTCATCTCTCATATTATTTTCTAATACTTTGCATATCCATTTATCAATCACCCTCTCCTGAACTTTCATGCAATGTTCAGGAGTTTGATGCCTCTGTACTCCTTATAGTTGTAGATGTCCCCTTTGTTCTTGTACACTGGCATGAGTATGCTTTTTCTCCTTTCATTTGGGATACAACTTTCTCTCCACACTGTTATGAGTATCCTCAGGAGCCATTTCTCCCCTATCTTACCCAGCATCTTTATTATATCCGCTCTGACCTCATCTGAGCCTGCAGTTTTCCCTGAATTCATTTTCCTATGTGCTATTCTTGCTCCTTCTAGGGTGGGCTCCGCCTCTTCTCTCATTATAGGCTGTGTCTGGGGCAGTACAGCTTCTGTGGAATTCTTGTCATTCAGAAGCTGCTGGAAGTACTCTTTCCATCTACCTTTGATGTCCTGTGGACTGGTGAGCAGGTTTTTGCTGGCATCCCTTATGAATGGTGTCTGACTATCTTCTTTATCTTTCTGCCTTTGTCTTGCATCCTGATGTAGTTTCTTTGTGCCACCTACTGAGTCACATTCCAGAAGCTGGTAGAGTCCCTGTGTTGCCCTGTTCTTTGCCATTGCAACTCCTTTCTTAGCTTCTTTGTCAACCAGTGGGCATTTCTTCCTAACATGTTCTGACTTTTCTATCTCCCTCTTTTTCCTGCTCTTTTTCTTTCTTTTGATGACTTCATGGACTTCTGCATTCCACCACCTTATGCAGCTTATTACCATACCTGGCTCGGCCACATATCTGTTCTGTAGTCTTCACGCATACTGTTTTGAGGCACTGCCATTGTTCTTCAACTCAACCTATTTCCTCCTCTTCTTGAGGTGCTAGAGCCCTGAATAATTCCTTGAACTGTTGTACTTTCTGTCCTGTCAACTTCCAGGTCTTCAGCCTGGTCTCTGTTGACCATAGAGACTTTTCCATTGTATCAGCTGATTGTGGCAACCAGTGGTGTATGCTGTGGGCTGACTGTTTCACTGTGGATGATTTTGCAATCACTGTTTCTATGCCAGTGCCCTTTCTTTATTAGGAGGAAGTCCACCTGAGATGCATGTTAGCCAATTTTGTAACTGATCTTGTGGCTGCCTCTCTTTCTGAACCATGTGTTGGCTAACATGAAGCCATTTGCTGAACAGAAGTCTAAAATGGCCTTGCCTTATTTATTCCAGTTGCCTCACCCATGTGGACCCAGGCAGTCCTCATATTCTGTTCTATCTGTCCCAATATGTGCATTCAAGTCACCCATTATCATCACCAATTCCTGTTGTCCTGCTTTATCTGGTAGGTCCTGCAACTGCTGTATGAATGCACTCTTTTCCTCATCACAACATTGCTATGGGGCATAGGCTACGATTATGAATACTGCCTTATCATTTCACTGGAGTCTGATTATCACGAGTCTGTCATTAATTCTGATGATACCCCTCACTGACTTCTGAAGCCTCTAGCCTCTCTCTCACCAAAATTCCCACACCATTTCTAGCCTGTTCTCCTGAGTAGTGGACTGCAAAACTCCCACACCATTTTTAGCCTGTCCTCCCCATGAGTAGTAGACTCTAAATCCCAAGCCAAGTGGCTTTGCTGCACTGTTCTTCCATCGTGTCTCTCAGATAGACAAGATGTCCAGTCTCCTCCATGCCATCATATCATCAACTTCCAAGCTGCATCCTGTCAGTGAGTGCACACTGAGTGTATCAGTTCTTAGTTCATGTTTGGCAGGTTGATTGGTTTTATGTCCAGCTTTTGCTCAACAGAGATATCCCAGGTAACCCAGGCTGGGCAAATGGGCACCAGCTGGGCAATAGTTTATTGACTCAGGACTGCTGGGCTTTATGGCTGGCACACACTAGCTAATAGGGTCACATACACCCCTCCTACCAATAGCATGAGTCCTTGGCGTAGGTTGGAGTAGGGTGGGTCCTCAACCCACTTATCACCAAATACCCATACCCATTTGGTGACATTAGCCAACATGGGCTTATCACCTAGAGCCAGGCCATGTCATGGAGTCTGTGATCCATGTTCTCCTGTCTTGAGGATACTGCATACCATTACCAAAGCGGTTGGTCTGTACAACTCTTCTCCCCTGTAGGCCACTATGTAGTATCCGTGCTGCTCCTCAAAGTTCCATGCATTGTTGAGTTTGAGATGGAAATACTCAGCATGTTTTTGGAGGTGGAAAGACCCCCACAGAGAGACAGGGAAAGCAAAGTCTAAACAGGCATTGGCTGGAGGTTAGGATTGAACCTTGTACCTTGTGCATCGAAGGTGAAGACCTTAACCATTATACCAACTGGCCTTCATTTCTCATAATCATTATAATGTCATTTGCATAAGTAAACATGACTGGAATTTTAATCCCTTCATTATTAAGATAAGTAGCACCTCATGCAAATTTACTTATCTGACTAATAATACATTGCATAAGTAATGCAAATAATGTCCTACTTGTAAGACATTCCTGAAGTATTTCATTTTTAAAATCTGTTGCTTTGCTTAACCATCCATTCACTAAATTCTTAACTTATTTTTTATATGCAGAACAACATACATTCTTAATTTTCGTACTGATGTTCTAGTTTTCCATAATTGTTCACAAATGTTCATGTTGTACTGTATCAAAAACTTTATTTAAAGCTCCTATCATATAACCTTGGTCTCATCATTCCTGTTTATAAAAGTATCCACAATTTCCTTTACTATGAGTAATAATTCCTTATATTGTTTTCCCTTTAAACTATATATATATATATGCTATTGTCCATAATACTTTTCATTTTATTTTCCATTCTCTTCTCAGTTATTTTCCTAAAAATCTTATCTGTATTGTTCAGTACTATAGGTCTTCAATTTTTAGTTGCATTTTTACCCTCCTTTCTCAGGGTCTATATCATATAATTGAACAAACTGTTCAGCAAATGCTTATTTTATATACATATATACATATATAAATATATATATATATATACATATATAATATATATATATATATATATATATATATATATATACACATATATAATATATATATATATATATATGTATATATATATATATATATATATATATATATATATATATATATATATATATATATATATATATATATATATATATATATGTATGTATATATGTATGTGTGTGTGTGTGTGCTCTTACATGTATATTTACTTGAATGTGTATATGGAAACTTAAACATTTATATACTCTTATTCAGTTGTAAAATATCTTGCAATGCTCTACCAGGTTCTTATCTACTCTCACTGTATATTTTGTACACTTGTATTTTCAACCAAAAGGGGTAATATCATCTTATTGTATACTAACTGCTGTAAAGTTTACAATCTGTATGCTACTACTCTGTACTGTCTCTTTTGTAAATTTTTCTTTTCTCTTTAAACTTATGGAGTTTTTCTCCCCGGGACTCCACTGAAAATGAACATTTGTTGTCCAGCCGGACTATCCTGGCAAACAAATGTTAGATAAAAAAATAAATTTTAGTCGAATACTATTAAGCAAAAACACTAAATATTGAACAATCGTTTGAGTGAAACGTTTCTCTGGGAAAACAACCAGTTAGCCATCATCTGGGATTTGCCCTTTTCCTCACTGTAGTGAGATCTCAGAGTTGGTATATTTAGTTGGGGGGGGGGGCTACCTACAATGGACTTTGGTGATATTTTTCTGTGGTTTGCTGGGTTGGCCAACTGATTTTTAACCCACCAAATAATTTTGCTTAAAGGAACATTCGATATTTAGCGTTTTCATTTATTAGTGTTCGACTAATAAGTGTTTGCTGAATAGTTTGTTCGATTATATGATATAGACTCCCTTTTTCCATACAAATTTAAGTATACCACTGCATAATCTTTATACATAAAATCTTCATTTAACCAGTCATTTTTAACTTTTAAGAAGTATTTTTTCTGACAGTCAGTAAAATCCTTATAAAATTGGTATCCTATTCCATCCGATACTGAAACTAACTGTAAATTAAATTGCCTAAGTACTTTATCAAATTCATATAAGGAAGTCTCATTTTCCAATTCCTTATTTTCTTGTTCTCTCATTCTTTTTTGTACTTTCCATCTTGAAACATTTTCTTTACATAATTATGGTATTCATAATTTGTCCCGGAGATCTTCTTACCTCTCATCTTTCATTTCTGTTTAGCTGTGCTACACAAATAAGCTGATACCTCTTCTTTGTTATCTTGTAAGCAATATCTTTGCTTAAATAGATCCCTCTGGTTAACTAATGCCACCCACTCCTTGATGAAAGCTAGAGATAGAATGTGGAAAACCCGGGTGCAAACCAACCTCCCCATTCATCTGCAAAAATATAAAGAACTTAGAAACTTCACTTAAAAGCAAGTCAATAAAGATAAAAAGGACTTCTATAATAATCCACCCAGCTCCCATAGATCTAATCCCAAGAAATTCTGGCATGCAGTAAATCAAATACTTCACCCAAGTAACCCCTCATCTCCTAACCACTGCCCTACAAATACACCCCTTGAAACCACATCAAACTTCAACTCCTACTTCATCGAATCCCTCAGTAAGTTGCTAACTCCTATCCACCCTAATTCTAAGAGTAATACCCCTCCAGAGCCTCCCTTTAGCCAAAATTCTACTAACACCTTCTCCCTTAAGCCAATATCTACCAGCTGTATTAAATCTTTACTTCACAAACTAAAACTCTGCTCTGTATCCGCAGATAATCTACCTCCCCACTTTCTCCAGCTAACTGCAGACTCTATAGCCTTCCCATTCTCTATACTAATTAACCAGTCTGTCACAGAGTCTAAGTTTCCCACTATCTGGAAAAAATTCTGTACCCTACCAATTCACAAAGGGGGTAACTCCATTGAAATCTCCAACTTCAGACCCATTGCCATCCTCTCACCTCTCTCAAAAATACTTGAAAAATGCATGCATACACAGGTCATGGAACATTTACTTCAAGAAAATCTGCTTACCCCTATATAGTATGGCTTTCGTTCTAAGCATAGCACCACTACCGCCCTACTGTCCTTCATCAGTACTATTTCTCTGGCCAGAAGCAACAATAAACTGGTGTCATGCTTATTCCTAGATCTCTGTAAAGCATCTGACACGGTCTCTCACCGCTTTCTTCTGGACAAACTCTCGAACCTCAATTTCTCCTCCTCTATTGCTGCCTGGTTTTCCAGCTACCTCTCTGACCGATTACAGTTAGCAAAATGGCTCTCAGCCCTCTCCCCATCAAAGTGGGTGTTCCTCAAGGATCTATTCATGGACCATTATTCTTTAATATCTTTACTAATCTACTCTGTACCTCCTGCCTTCAGTATACTCTCATCCAATATGCTGATGACTCTACTGTCATCACTATTGCTGATACCCTGTCTGACTTACATTCCATGACTCCGAAATCCTTCAACTCTGTCAAGACCTGGCTTTCCTATAACCAGCTAATTTTGAATGCCAAAAGGACTAAACTCTTACTATTTCTCCCCAAAGGCTTGAATAACATCAAATCCACTTTTGCCATCCAGTTTCTAGCTAATACACACATCTTAGTTGAACCCTACACTAAACTACTAGGAGTTGCAATAGACGAACAACTGAAATTCGATCTGCATGTCAACAGTTGTATTAAAAAAAAACATCAAAAACTTGGCCTGTTATATATAGAAATAAAAAGTTTCTATCCAAAAAGCCTAAGGTTTCCCTGCCTCATGCCTATCTCCTACCAAGCCTACTGTACAGCTCTCAGATGCTTCTAACCTCCAAACCACCCTCCTAACTAAATTAGAAAATACCTATAACAAAGTGGCTAGATTTTATGCTAATCAACGTTATATATCTCAGCAGTGTCTGTCTTTAACACAGTTAAACATGGCTGGAACTATCCCACTTGCTTCTCCTCTCCCAATTTCAGATAGTCCTCTATATCCTATACCAATCATCTTTCTGCCCTAACTTGACTCCTCTCAGGTCTTCATATATCCCTTGTAGGTCTCTCCAAAGCTTGGACCAAAACCTACTACACATCTATAAACCTAAGAGCAAAATTGGTCAAAACCTCTATAGCTACCACCCTTCCATCTCCTGGAACAATCTCCCACTGGAAATTCAGTCCCTTAAACAACCAAATGTATTCAAATCAGCTGCCAAAGACTACCAAAAAGCCATTGGATATGTCACTGTAGTCACCCCCCCTTAAACTGTCATCCTCTCCTCTATTTTTAATACTATGTTAGCCTTTTACTGGCTCCAGCCACTTTTTAGAGTAATCTATCTACCTCCTCTTAACTGGAATATTGCCTCTTACTCCTTCTTATAATACCCTAACTTGTTTACCACCTGCATACTTTCTCTTATTACAACCACCTGTCTGTATCAACAACCATTCCTTTTTTGTTCTTCATTGTTTATATATTGTACATGTAATAAAACTCTACTTACCCTACATATTTTCTAGACTGTACTTTTAGCAACTCAGAATTTTGTATTTCCTTTGTAAGGAAAGAAAGCGAAAGCATACAGTTGCGTACTCATAGTCACCCCAGCTGTACACTGCTGGTACCCTCCCCGACGACGTAAGCGCTCACCTTCTCACATATATAGTTAAGTACAAAGCCATTAATCCCCAACAACCCTTACTCAGAAAAGTTAGAAACAAAAAAGATTTTGACCCTGCCAAATTCCAACAAGAACTTAACTCATGTAATCTGTTCTAAAACACCTCCCCTTAGAGGAGGCAGTTGCACACTTTAATAACAAATTTCTTGAGATCCTAGATTTGCATGCACCTGCTCATTTAAAGAAAACAAAAGCAAAAACTGCACCATGGCTTTCTAATGAGTCTAGACTCAAAATTACCTGTAGAAACAAATTATGGGCTTCATGGCGTTCTATGAAAGACCCCCAAGATCAAATTAAATATAGGCAATTTAGGAATGAAACCAACAAATCCATTTTCCAAGAGAAAAAACAATACTACTGCAACTTACAGACAGTAAATCAAAACAACCCTCAGAAGTTTTGGGCAGGATTGAATAATCTACTTCAGGCTTGACAAACTTCTACCCCCATCCCAGCTGCTACTATTGATAAACCCCCGGGGATGTTTCAGATAATTTTAACTGATTCTTTACTGAGACTGTTCAAGCCCTAGCATGCCAACTACCTCCTAGCTCCCCTGGTCCTGAAAGTGCCACCCCTAGAAATCTACTCTCATTCAGCTTCCAACCAGTGGCCACATCACTTATCCATACCTTGATCAAAAAATTAAAACCCACCACACTGTCTGCTGATCAACTCCCCGCCAAGTACCTTCAAAAATCAGCTGATGCTATTGCCTACCCAGTATCAATACTAATTAATTGAACAATAACAGCAGCTAGAATTCCCACCATCTGGAAAATTTCCTATGTAATCCCACTTCATAAAGGAGGCAACTCTAGTGAATTCTCCAATTATAGACCAATAGCCATACTCTCTCCACTTGCAAAGATTATAGAAAAATGTATTCACAGACAACTCGTGCACCACCTAATCCAGAATCACCTCATGGCAGATAACCAACACGGCTTCCGTCCACACCACAGCATTACTTCAGCCTTACTAGCTTTCACCAACACCATAAACCATAATTGCAACAACAATTACATATCCTCCGCCCTCTTCTTGGATCTTTCCAAGGCATTCAACATGGTTGACCACCAACTTCTAATACACACCCTGCAAACATTCTGTCTAGATACTAAGGCCCTTCAATGGTTTACATCCTACCTGAATGGGAGACAGTAAGCTGTTCTTTGACAGAACAAACTCTCTAACCTACTACCCAATACCCTTGGAGTACCACAAGGCTCTATACTAGGGCCCCTGCTGTTTTCCATCTTCATTAATGACCTGTATACTGTCATCCCAGAAGTCATCTGTATCCAATATGCTGATGACTCCACCCTGATCTGCTCCACCACATCTCCAACAGACTTATGGTTTGCTACCCAGTCCACCTTTAACACTGTAGAAAACTGGCTTTCTGAACATCGTTTGATACTAAATCCCAAAAAAACTAAAATGCTGTTATTCTCACCATCACAAAGGTCTCCTGCTTTTACCTTTACCATAAAAGCAAATGATGGTACATTAATCTCCCCTGACCCCTCTACAAAACTAATAGATGTCATTATAGATAACAATCTAAAATTGGACCTACATGTAAACCAATTGATCAAAATCATCAATAAAAACCTAGGGTCACTTTACAGAATAAAAGCTTTCCTAACCTCTCCAGCTAAAATTGCCATAGCTCGCTCTCACCTTCTCTCAACACTTCTGTACGCATCCCCTATTCTCTCTAATATAAACAAGACTGTACTTAACAAACTCTCAACCTGCTATAACCACATCACCAGGTTTGCCACTGGGCTGCCTTTTAGGACACATCATTGCATCAATCTTAACCAGCTTGGGTGGCTTGAGCTACCCAGTCTAATTCAGTATAACCAACTGATCATGGCTTATAAAATCCTTTATAATCTGGATAATACTCCTGCCCTTAAAAATCTTATCACCCTCTATCACAATCCATGACTGCTTAGATCCTCTAACAAACTACTAATTCAGACAAGCAAAATTAACAATGCAGCTGATGACTCTGTCTTTGCAAACTCTATAGGCAGATCCTGGAACTCACTTCCAGCTGACATTACTTTACTCTCCTCTCTAGGTCAATTTAAAACTAAACTCAAACAACATCTGGCACTAAACTGGCTATGTCACTGTATCATGCCTGGCTAACTCTCTTCTAGATTGTATAAAATCTATTAATCAGCTACTGTTTAATTTACCCCTGGCTTTCACCAAGGTTTAACTCTTAATCTGTGGAACAGGTTTATTATTGTTTTCTTATGTACTCTTTGTCAGAATTATAATTGTAACATGTTTTTAATGTTTCTGTTTACCTTGGAGCTTTTCTCCCCAGGCCTCTGCTGAAAATGGACATGCATCCAGTTGGACTATTCCTGTCAACAAATGTAAAATAAAAATATAAGTAAAATAAAATATTTTCAATTTAACTGCTGTCAAAGTCTTATTGCTTACATATTTTTTCTACTGTTAAATCGTAAATGTAATGTTGTGGAGCTTTTCTCCCAGGGTCTCCGCTGAAAAAGGGCTATCAAACCCAGTCAACAAATGTAAAATAAATAGTAATTATTTAATTTTCTTTTGATTCTTTTCGTAAATTCTCCATTCTGTCATATAATATTCTCTATCATTCCTTTACAAATCCTTTAAAGCGTCCATACGCATTGTTTTATAATTTATTTTTCTTATGTTTGACTAACATTCCAAAAAATATATATTTTTCTTTCAAAGCTATCTACCACTCAGAGCAGTTTTTATAACACACTTTAAAAAATGTGATCTTTCCATAAACGTATACTTATTTTTTTTTTCCATTTTCATCCCATAATTTGTTGTTTATTCTTTTCATTCCTTTTTCCAGTCTGATATACTCCTTATTCTCTTGTATTTCTGTCCATATGGCCAAGTGCTCTGAAAAGCCTGTTACAAGTGTTTCTCCCTTTGCTGTATTCAAACCTTGTGATATAACAAAATAATCCATTTCCATTTTATATATACTTTGACTATATGTCCTCAAATTATTATTCCATATCTTTTAATTGCCACATTTTATAACTTCATCTATTTTCTTAACATCGTTTCTTCTCTTGTTCTTTTTTTCTTCTCAAACCACAATTAAAAATCTCCTGTTAATATTATATTCAAATTAATTACTACATAATCCAAAATTTTAATACATTTTCCCTTTCTTTACTTGTAACATAGACATATAATGCTGTCATTTTACCTGATTGTCATCTGAGATCTGCAGTAGTTAATCTTCCCCTCATTGCAAATGTTTTGTTTAATAGTTTCACTGACTTTCTACAAAGCTATACCTGAACATAGTTCCTTTCCTAGGTTCTACACTGTATCTCCTTCCCAAAGTTTCCTTGTAATCTCTTTTCTTGTGTCAAAAATCTTGCATCTCTCAATTTTATTAAATCAACATCACACTTACTACACCAATTTAGGATGCCTGTTCTTCTACTTATATTTTTGGTACTATATACCTTTACATTTACTAAAAGAACTCAAAAGTTGTCATTATGTCTATATTGTAGCTTACCCAAAATTGTTTAAATCTGAATGAAGTATTTATTTCATTTAGGTTATCCATTCCTTTCCATTTTTTCTCTTTTACAGCCATCCCTTTAAACATTTTTCTCTTATTGTTTTGCTAATAGAATTATTTTTACTTTTCACTATTTTCCAGTTTATATCATATTTATCACTTATTTCAGAACCTTCTTCTATATTATCATCTGTTTCATTTTTCTCTTTACCTTTGTGTTTATTTTAACCCTGATCTTGCTTCCCTGCTTCCTGTCTATCTTTTGTTGGGACTGTTTTAACAGAATCTTATAGAGCTTCAAACGCTCCACAGGTGGTCGACTCCGAGCTATCCACCATCTTGGATCTCCTTGAGTGCTGTACTCCTAAGCCATCACCACACTAGGTATGGAACGGCCTAATGAGTGCTTGGCCATATCTTCCCTAGTAATATAAACCCTTTAAAAGAGGCCCTAGCCTAGTGAAACTAACCCGGTCAACAAAGGATATATAAAATAAATTATTTTCTTTGATTTGTGTCTTTGAGGGCTGCTGCAGTAGGCTTTAGGTTACCCATAACCCTGGACTGGATTAAGTGGGGTGGGTAATCAGGAAAGGAAGGCATGAATGAGAGGTTAGTCAAATATTATAGTCCTGTTTCATTCCCAGTTCACATTGCAGCCACAGAACCGCCTATAGACAACGAGAACAATGGTAAAGAAATAAAGTGATCACATAAGTGGGTGCATCATCAGCATGAAGGAGCAGGAGTTAAGCTTTGGAAGAAAGTGCTGTAATGAGTGGCAAGAGTGGTGGGAAAATAGAATATAAAAATTTGCACAATTTACACCAAAACTTTCATAAATAAGTGTGAATGATCACTGTATTTGCACAAGAACATCTAGACTGTTCTTTTGAGCCAAAGCTTTATTAAATGCATTGGTATCTGCCATTACTAAAACGTCAGAGGACAAAATTCTGCATCATATAAGCCTGTACTAAAATTACAATTGTCCTTTAAATGTCCACAGCTCTTTTTGACTAGACATCAGATATGCTTATAAAAAAGTTTACCATTTGTAACCAGCAGTCTGCCATTCAAACACCCTAGCAGATAAGTAGATGGTTTCTTTCTACCTTTAATTTAGGAAGACTTGTTAAAGCAGGAAATTACTGGATTAGTTATATAAAGGCACTCGTATGTTTAAAAAATAATTCTAGAAATTAATTGCATGTATTTTATGCTCACCAGATGGGTAAACACATTATTTTAGGTCTTCTGGTCATTTAAATGTGACCACATAGCATTCAGGACTGTCTTCATTTTCATTGCATCAGTCTACCATCCAAGTACATAGTGGTGTATTAACCATTAAGTCATTTAAAGATACTGACTCAGAAATTGTTAAACTTTGAATTAAGTTGCTGTTCTCCCTTTTGTTTGCAAAATGTCTGTGAAGTCTAATTCTTCAAATATGTCAACAAAGTTATCAGATGCTGAAATCAGTTGTTTCTCCTAAGCAATATTTAGAAACCAATTATACTTCAAACTGCAGATTATTTAAAAAAAGACTTTAATTTAACATTCCTTATATCTATAACAAGCCAGTCATGGCTATGAACAGGTGTATCCATGAGGCAGAAACAAAAGATGAGATTTTGTTTAATACATTTTTTCAGATGTTCATTTCACCCTTTAGCTTTCAAAACAGGCAGTATCAGCATTAATATTTTTACAGATAGCATTCTGTCCTTTTCAGTTCCGCGGTGGTGCAGCAGTAGCATTGTTGCCTCACATCAGGAGGTTCTCCCATTGGATTCTTGGCTGGAGTGTGGGCAGTGCCTTCTGTGTGGAGTCTGCATGTCCTCCCTGCGGTTGGGTGGGCGTTTGAAAGACATGCGTAAATGGGCGTGCCTTCTTTGAAGGTTGAACGTCGAGCTGGCACCTCGTCGTTCATCAAAATCTACTGCCAATCATTAGCGGACCGGAGTTCCACTATGGCGACCCCTAACCGGGAAAAGCCGAAGGAAAACAACAACAAAATTCTGTTCTTTTCAACTGCTGAAATAGGTTCATAAGTAAGTACTAGGCTAGCAGCCCTTCTGGCCACTTTAAGTCTAGGCAGTTTCTATTTTTGTGTTTGAGTTAACCTATCCCATCTGGTTAGTGATTGGCAGTACACATTCCATGTTCAGCAGTTATATATTACCCCAATGATAATTACTGGGATTATACTGTAGATAATCTGAGGGGACCCATGGAGAGAATAAAGCATTTAGAAGCTGCCTTTATCCATTAGTAATACAGGGGCAATCCTGGGGTAAATTTTCTGTTTTCCATCTATAGATCCAAGGTGCTTTTGAATATAGACAGATGTGTTATGAACTCCTCCAGATGGAGTCTCTCAAGCTCCCTGCTGTACCTCCGGTGTTGACTGCCCTCTTAGATAATTTTTCAGCCACCTCTGTTGAGTCCCAGCCTCCATCTCCTAAGAAACCTGACAGATTTTGCACAGTGCCTGATGATTGTAGTGTCTGTGTCTTCTGACAAACCTTTTAAACTTTTGAAATCCACTAAACTACTTTCTTCTGATAAGGACAATAGGGCCATGGAATATCTATGCAAAAATGTATATACCTCTGCCACCCTGGCTGTAAAGATTATTAATTACCAGATTCCTATGACCGGGTATGTTTTAGCCCTTCTTTCTCAAGCTTCTCAAGCAATTTCTGACTGCTCTGATTCAGAAGGGAATTAAATGTAGCTATGATGCAGATGATGCTTCCTTTAGGGTTGCCGCGTTTGGTTCTGTTTTGAGATGTTACTCTTGGCTTTATCTCCAGCCCTTACCTGATGATACTAAGGCTAAATTGTTGGATGCTCCTCTTAATAAGAATGGTTCTGCTGCTGAGCTTTTTAAGTCCCTCCTGAATAAAGGCAGCACCTTGCAGGAATCGACACATTTATTTCTGTCCCCTATCCCTAAGTTCCAGAGGAATTTTCCATCCAAATCTGCTTTTGTTTCGCATATAGCCACAGTTCTAGGAGTGTACCTCCTGCTAAGTCTACTCAGGCTACTCCTTCTCAGCAGCATCCTTTTCAAGACAAGACAGGTTCTATCTGACAGTTTGTTTCCCCTTTCCCTAGGCCAGGTTCCCTTGTCCCTTTGTCTTCCCCGTCCCTCCCCTGTTAGTTAAGGGTCACTCAAGACTCTTGGGTTTTATCCATCATTCGCCAGGGGTATTTCATAGTATGGGAATCCTTTCCTCCATTTCTGGGCATCCCTCAACCTCCTCAGGAACAGTTTCCTTTCTTTCCAGAACTGCTTCAAGGACTTTTGACTCAGGGCACATTTGAAGTTGTGCCCCCTGCCATACCTCTCAACCTCTTAATATAAGAAATCTGGACAAAGCCCAACAAAATGGAGGGATAAAGGCCCAAAAAATAAGGACATGTTTATATTTTGCTCTTTTAAACTTAGAAAGTTGCTAGAGTAACAGGGTTTGTTTTAACATGCATTTTCTGAAGGAAATGAAGTCTGAAACTCAACTGTATGTCATTGTTTGTAGACTTCAGTCCTCAGATCATCCTAGTGATTTGTCAGAAAACCACAAATTTTATGAGGAACAGGCCAAAAATATGAGACAAAAATCTGGACATTCTGTGAAAAATCTGGACAGTTGAGAGGTTTGCCCCTGCCTTGGAAGGGAAAGTGTTTTATTTCAGACTGTTTCTGGTTTCTAGGAAGGAAGGTACCTGGAGAACCTTTGTGGACCTATCTCAGTTTAACACCTTTCTAAAGGTCCCTTCCTTTAGGATGTTGTTCCTTCAAACCTATTTACTGTACTTCTCCAGGCCATCTTGCTTTCCCTGGACCTCAAGAATGCTTATCTTCACATCCTCATTCATCACATTTTTTAATGTTTCTCTGTTACTTCCTTGTACTTTCAGTACTCTTTTTTGCCTCTTGGCCTTTCTACTACCTCAAGGATATTCACCAAATGCCTTACTCTTGTCATTGTCTTTTGCAGGATGAGAGGGGTTCAGATATTTCCTTATCTAGGCAAACCTACTCATTCTGGCTTTGTCCTCCAAAGTCCTACTTCAGCACCTCCAGTTTACAGTTTGTCGGTTACAAACCCTGGGGTGCACCATAAACTTTCTGAATTCAGTCATGGTTCCTTCTCAAGATTATGCTTTTCCTTGGTTGCTGTATCTAGACCATTCCTATGCTGGCATCCCTGTCTCCTCCCAAGGCTCTTTGTCTGATGACCTTTTTTCAATCTCTTCTTCTGTCTTCTTTCACAGCCAGGGGATTTTCCCAGGGTTCTAGGATTCATTTTCTACCATTCCTATGCTGTCTGTAGTCAGACTCCATATGAGAAAACTACAGTGGTTCCTCAAGTCAGTGCAGTTTCAACACTGTCACCCACTGGAATTCCTTGTTCCTTTCATTCCATACCTGAAACTCAAACTTCAATGGTGGATTCATCAGTTTTCTCTCAACCCAGGACTTCCCTTTCAACCTCCAGTCCTAGTTCAGGAACTTTTTTCAGATGCCTCTGACAGGGGGTGTGGAAACTCCTTCTGTTACTTCACTGTCCAGGGTCTTTGGCCTCCTCATCAATGATCATATCACAATAATAGAAAGAAGATGAGAGCTCTCGTTTTAGCTCTTCAGGCTTTTCAGTCCCTCTTTCTTCCAGAAACTCTCAAATTCTTCACAGACAATACCACAGTTATATCATTAAGCAAGGGTGTGTGTGGGGGGGCTCATGGTCCTACCTTCTTTGCAGAATTGCTTTTCAGGTCTAGGATCTAACTGTCCAGTACGGAATGTCATTTCAGGCTCCCTTCATTCCATCAGAGCAAAATATACTGGCACATGTCTTGAGCCTGTCCAGTACACAAACTCATGAATGGATGCTTCACAGAGATGTGTTTCTGGACATTGTCCATCAGTGGGGTACTCCACAGGTAGATCTTTTTGCATCCCCTCCGAACAGAAACTTCCTCTTTTCTGTACCAGTGTCCCAAGGCCTCTGGCCTGGATGGGTGGGTGCACTATCTTTTCCTTGAAAGGGGATGGTTCTTGACACATTCCCTCTCTTTCCTCTGATTCTGAGGGTCTTGCTCAATATGAAGTAAAACATTCCAGAATCTTGCTGGTGACTTCCTTGTGGCCCAGACAGCATTGTTTCCGCGTTATTTTTCAGTTAGCCAGGGGCAATCACCACAAGTTACCTCACAAGATGAACCTTCTCACAGAAGACAAGGGGTCTGTGATTCATCCTCACTTGTCCACTCTTCAACTGGCATTGTGGTTTATAGGATTTTTATCCCTTTTAGGCACCTTTTTTTCTGAGAACATGCTTAAGGTTCTGCAAGAGGCCAGGAAACCCACTACCAGGAAATCATATTTGTCCAAATGAAATAGATTTTCTGTCTGGTGCCTTTCTCATAACCAGGATCACTTTTTAGTGGGAGATCCCTTTAGATCTGTCTTATTTGTGTAAATTGCTCCATGCTGAGGTGGCATATTCCTCAGTTAAAGCTCACCTTTCAGATATTGCTTGTCTGCCCTTGACTCCTCCTCTTGGTTTGAGATCAAAAAAATTCTTAAAGGCATACTTCATATCAAACCTCCAAGGAAGCTTATTCCACCTTTCTGGGACCTCAGTTTTGTGCTTGAAAATTTGACTCAGGCTGCTTTTGAGCCTAGAGATTCAGCTTCCAAACAACATTGTGCTTGGAAGATCTTTTTATCCCTTACTTCAGCTTAAAGAACTCCAGGCTCTTATGGCTGTTCCTCCTTTATTCGTTTTCCATAAGGACAGGGTGCCCCTTCATACTAATCCTTCTTTTATGCCCAAGGTGGTTAACTGAGTTGTGTCTAAATCAGTCTATTAATTTGTCCTCCTTCTTTCCTTTTCCACAGTCAGCTAGTGAAAAGGTTCTTCACACCTTGGATTTGCATAGGGAGCTCAAATATTATTTGGATAAGGGCATTTGCAAATCTGAGCAACTTTTTATTTCCTTTCATCCTGGATCTCTGGGTTTGGCTGTTTCTAAGCAAACCATATCCTTGTGGATCTTTAAAGTGATTTCTTTTTGTTATTTCTTTCATGGTAAATGCCTTTCTGCCTCTGTAAAGGCTCATACTACAAGAGCTGTTATCTCCTCTGGTGTCTTTTCATAGGAGGTTACTAAGCTAATGACCCTGGGGCCCTTACGAGCCTAGCCAAGAGTTTATCCCCAAAAAGAAACCTCAGTCAGCCCCTGTCAGTGAGGGACACAGGTGGAACCCCTGGGACAAATTTGTGTTTTCCCATCCACTCATCAATGTTGCACTTGAAGAGGGTCAGTAGGGTACTCTGATGTGTATGGGAAATCTATTCCAGAGACAGGGCAGCCTCTGGGAGACAAACCTTGGATACCAATTCCGTCCTTGAGGCTGCTGCTTGGACTTCTGTCCATATCTTCATTAAGCATACCACATATCTTTAGCTGCTGTAACAAAATCCTGTTTAACCCCATACTGCTAAGTACTTCATTTTATCATGTCCCATAAATATGGGTATTGTTGAACCAATTAGTGTGCGGGTACATAGTTTACAGCTATTGCCTTTATTTTATCTTCATTAATTTTTTATCCCGGAAAGACTTGAAACTGTTTCAGAATGTTCTACAGCATTGACATGTTCTTTTCTGGTCTTATGTACAAAGTAATATCATCTGCAAATAAAGCCAACTTTTGTTGATTACCATACCAGTTATGTCCTTGAATTTCTGAGTCCCTCATTTTCTTTGCCAGTGAGTCTAAATATAACACAAATAACAAATGGGAAAGAGAACACCTCTGCCTTGTCCTCTGTTCAAACAAAACTTGTCAGAGAGAACCCTCCCACTTTAATTTTCATCTGCGATATTCATATATCCTCCTAATTTACCTTATTATTGTGTTAGGGAATACAAATGTTTCCATTACCCTACTCATAAAATCTCAGCTTACTCTGTTGAATGCTTTCTGTGCATAAAAAGCCTCCAGCAATAATGGTATTTTCTTACATTCTGCTTTCTGTGGATCATCATTGTTCTGTTAATGTTGTCACATGTTCACCTGCCCTCCACAAAACCACAGCGATCCTTATCTCTCAATTTTGGCAACACTTTTGCCATTCTTTTAGCCGTTATAGACATGAGGTTCATAGGTTCATAGGATGATAGTAGGCTATTGGCCGGAGGCCCTTATTAGCCTAGCCAAGAATTTTGCCTATGTTCCCTCAAAGTCAGCACCTGTTTCCCTGTCCAGCAGGGACACAGGTGGGATCCCAGGGGTGTATTTTCTGTTTCCCATCCAGTCGTCCAGGTTGCTGTTAAAGAGGGCAGGAGAGGTACTCTGCTTGACATGGAGAGGGAGTATATTCCACAGACAGGGGGAGTCTTTGGGACACAAATCTATCCCACCAACAAGTTCTATTAATGTCACAGATAAGGTTAAAACCTTGCGTGTGGATTGCGCGAGTGGATTTTGTCTTACGGGTATGCAGCAACTCCATCAAGGGTGGGTCTGAAATGGCCTTGTATGCCAGACACAGGTCACCTCTGAGCAGTCTGTATGAGACTAAGTAAAGTGACAGGGCTTTTAGCCTATCTGTATAGGATAGGTGTTTGAGACCCTGGATTTTCCTGGTCAGGAACCTCTGTGGTCTCTCCAACTGCTGCATGTTCTTGGCAAGGTACATGCCGAAGGGGGCATTGTACTTGATAATGGGTCTGATAAGGGAGGAGTACAGGGATGTTATGATCTCCTTGTTCCTGCATGAAATACCCTTATTTATGAGGTGGGCCATGTTCTAAGCCTTCCGTACAATGGAGGCAATGTGGTGGTCAAACGTCAGGTTGCTATCAACCTGGGTGCCCAAGTCCCTCACGACTGATTGAAAGCTTAGTACATTATTATTAATGTGATAATTAGTGGGGATAACATTTTCCCCAAAGGGGGATAATGATGCATTTCTTGGCATTCTGTTTCAGGCCAAGATTCTGGCACCAGTCATTAGTTTGGGGAAGGCCCTCTTGGAGGATGTTCACATCACTAGGAGAATTTAAGACTGTGGCCAGCTTGCAGTCATCTGCAAACTTGGTTAGCCGCAGGCCCCTGGTTTTGGCTTGCACCTCAGAAAAGTTTATCCCAGGCAGTAGAGGCCCCAAGACCGATCCTTGGGGTACACCGCTCGTTATGGGTCTACTACTAGAGGTGGTTTCCCCTACTTTGACTGAATGGGTTTTATCAGTAAGTCAGTTAGCTACCCATCTGGTAACATACAGGTGGATGCCTAGCTGGGAGAGTTTATCTATTATGCCCGAGTGTGGAGTAGTGTCAGAGGCTTTGGCTAGGTCAAGGTAGGCAGTGTGTATTGTCTTCCCCTTGTCCATGGCTTTGGTGACTGTTTCGAAAAAGTCAACCAAGTTTAACAGAAATGATCTCCTTTTGACAATACCAAACTGTGTGGGGTCAAGTGTTTGGAGGTTGCCAATGTCCTTATTTATAAGGTCCATGATAATGCATTCCATGGCCTTGCAGATCAGGCTTGTTAGGCTGATGGGTCTATAACTGCCTGGGTCATTGGACGCTTCACCTTTGTATAGAGAGATGACAGTGGCTGTCCTCCATTCAGCTGGGATGAAGCCGGTGCTCAGACTTTGGTTGAATAGGGTGCCTGATGGAGCTGAGAGCTCATGCCTGAGTTCATGTAGGATACAGCCAGCGATGTTATCGGGTCCCATGGAAATTGTATTTTTTGCCTTTGGTAAGGCATTAAGGATCTGCTCCCTGATAATGAGTGGAGGGGGTCAGGTGTTGGTGATGACTTGGTTTACTGATGGGAGAGAGGGAGGTGAAGTTTTCACAGGTCTCTATTATAACGTCGAACTAAAACAAATAGCGAAGCTATAGCACATCGACTTTTTTTCCCAGGGAAAAAAAATTGATGGGCCATTTTCAGGGCTTTGCTATTTCCTCCACTGTGGTGCGATCTCGGAGTTGGTATATTTAAGTAGGTGGGGAGTGGGGGGTGTTCAGTTTAAGTTTAAAGTTAAGTTTGTTTTTTTTGTCACGGAACAGCGATTTTTTTCCCTGGGAAAAAAAATCACTGTTTTGTGCTTTTGGTTTTGTTGGGTTTCGGACAATAGGGTTCGATATTACAACGATCGAACCTTTGTAAGTTTGACATTGTGATAGATCCAGTTTTCACTGAACCTGTCTGCCAGCAGATTGATTATATGTGTGTGATGTTATTGACCACCACCGCAAAGCATATTTAGGTGTTGCCTTTGAGATTGCAGATGTATGTGAAGAAGGTCTTGTGATTGTCCTTGGTGGATGTGGCCAATTTGGATTCAAAGTTAGCCTTAGAGGATTTCTCCAGTGACCTTATTTGCTTGTTCAGACAAAGGAGAAATTGCTTCCAACTTGGCACCTCCTCTTCCTTGGTCCTGGACAGCAATTCTTTCCTTTTTTATATAGTTTGTTTACTGCTGCTATTCACCAGACAGGTTTACTCTTCCTTGAGGAAGATGATTTGGTCCTGTCAGGTATTGCTGAGTCCATACAGCTATGTAGGTGCTCATATAGTTTTTTGGTGTAGGCTTGGACATTAGTGCTAGTTCCAACTGAAGGGACAGTAGCTGTGAAGCTGCTTATACCTGCTCTGAGGAGATTGTAGTTGGCTTTGGAAAAGTTCTTTCATTTGACCTTGATGGGGGTGGGGGAGGTTAGGGAGATAGTGACTTCAAAAGTGATCACTTTATGGTTGGATCTTACCAAGGAAGATGTCACTGTAGGAGTGCTACAGTGGCTAGCTATTCATGTTGGTTAGGACCAGGTCCAGGGTATTTTCACCTCTCATAGGGATGTCGACCAGCTGATCCAATGCATTGGCATTGGCGAAGTCGAGGAATCTCTGGGTGCTCATGTTTGGGCTAGAATAGGTCTTCCACTCTATGGTTGGGTAGTTAGTCACCTGGGATCAGGGTCGAGGGTTGAATCTTGATGGATTCAAGTAAGTCCAGATAGGTGGAGTGGGCGTCCTGAGTCATGGTTGGGGGTCTGTAGCTAGCTATTACTTGAATAGGTGTTTTGTCAACAGTTAACTGCACTTGGAGCATCTCCTGTGCGTCATACCATTTGATCAGCCTGCAGGTGTGTATGTCTTTGATAAATATTGAAACTCCACCTCCTTTGACTTTGTAGCCCTCCATTTCGGTTCTGAAAGTATGGTAGGATGAGTAACCTGGTAAGCTTTGAACCAGGTTTCAGTGACTGCACAAATGTTAGCATCCTGCAGGGCAAGGAATGCTTGCAGTGAGTGCAGTTTCATGCTAAGACTCCTAGTGTTTAGCAGCATGACCTTTAAATTTCATTTATAAGA
The DNA here is from genome assembly GCF_019279795.1 of Protopterus annectens. NCBI lineage: Eukaryota > Metazoa > Chordata > Ceratodontiformes > Protopteridae > Protopterus > Protopterus annectens. Next base: position 1,825,975,938 of record NC_056741.1, read on the forward strand.
GCACTTTATAGTCATGGTTTAGAATCAGAATGGGCTTGTATTAATCAGGATTTAATAGAGCTTTACCATCTTTAGGTATTGCAGCCACCACAGCTTTTTTTTCCAGGATATTGGTACTTTTCCATTTAAAATACTGCATAGGTTTTTATCACTTTCTTCCCTCTCAGCTTTCAGACTTCCACTGAAATACCATCTAATCCTGGAGACTTTTGTGCAGATTGGTTGTATATCACCATTTTTACTTCAGCTCCCCCATCGCTACCCTTGGCTTATTTAATTATTCCATATATATTTCCATTTGTTTCTTGATTTCCACATTTCTTTGCTTTATACAGACCTTCATAAAATTTCCAGAATATTTTTAATACCTCTACATGATCTCTGGTTATTTGCCTTGTTATGGCCTCCCTAAGCTTGGCAACAACCTTTTCTACCTTCTGTTGCCTGACTTGTGCTACAAGCTTTTGTGCTCTGATGTTAGCGAACAACAGTTGCTTAACAGCACATTATCCAGCTAGTCTCTTACTTTCTCTTTAGCAATATGCAGTTGCGCCTCTTCTTGTTCTGTTTAATTTTCCTTATTCTGCAATATTTTAAACATTGTCATTCCCCCTAAACATTTCTTGTTACTTTTTAACAGTACCTCTTCTTCTTTTATTTCTACCCTGTTTTTAAATTCTGCTTTCATTTTGTCCCACTCCCTAGCCATATTTTCAGAAGAAATTTCTATCTTTCCTAGTAACTTCGGGATAATTTCTACTACCCATTTCTTAAATTCCTCCCTCTTTAACAGATGGGGGTGGGGTGAAGCACCAGTGTCTCATTTTTATTTCATTGCCCTGCATTTTTATTTTAGATATTATTGGCATGTGATCTGAAATAGTTATTGTATGCCTATCAAAACCTTTATTAAATGCACATATTCCTGTGAAATATGCTTTCTGTCTAGCCGAGCCCAGTTTTTATACCTTGGGGAATAATATGTACAATCTTTCAGATCTTCTATTTAATTTACATCTTCAATGCCAACTTTTTTCATAAAGGTCTTCAAAAATCTACCCTCTTTTGTTATTTTTTTCCCCTCTAGGCCCCCATATACATCGTCAGCATTGCAAATCAAATTCCATTCCCCACCTATATGTAATATTTCCTGCTGAAAGCTGATTATTTTTCTCAGAGTTTTCTTAAGCTCCATTTTAACAGTTTTAGGTGGAATATAAATACATGCCAGTATAATCTTCCTTCTTTGCCAGTAGCCCCTTACTTCTACAAATCTACCATTATAATCTTTTTTATCACTATTGGAACTTCTCTAGCAATTAATATAAGTACTGTCCTTTTCCTTTGTCCCAGATATTCTGCTGAAAAGCATTCTGAAATCCTTTTTTTTATCAAATTCACATGCTTAGTTCTTCGTAAATGTGTCTCCTGTAGCATACCTTTTTGCACTCTGCATTTCTTAATATAGTCCACTACTGTTTCTTTTTTGTATATACCTGTGAGACCATTCACATTCAACAATAATATGGAAAGTGTTACCATTATGATAAGAAATAATTATTCCCATGTTATGTATAGCAGCTTTTTTTAAATGTCTAGTTTCCACTTTTGTGTTATATGCGTATGCCAATGTTTGCCAGGTTGATCTTTTATACAGTGTTTCTTGTCCTATGCATTTGAACCTGTGTCACATCTTAAGACTCTTTGTTGTAATGAAAACTCTCAAACAAAAAAAAAAAACATGTCTCCAGGACACCCCCTAACCTATTAACTTAATGCAAACACATAAAACTATGTACATCTTCAAATAATAAAGTTTAACCTTCCTAATAGGAACAATTGTCCCAGATTGACATCTACACTCACAAGCTTTAATTGACCTATAATTAAGATTATCCATGCTAAGACACATGGTACATCCCATGCTTATACTTGCACTAAGTGCGGTCTGTTTTTGCCTTATCTTTATTCCTTTCCCAGATGTAGTAATGACGTGTTTTCAGAAGACATTATCTTTTTACTCATTGAAAGAAAAAAGTATTCTGTTCTTATTGCCCTCTTTTCAACTATTCTCCTTAGAAACATGAGATCCAGATACACAGCCTCCTTTAGTTGCAAGTTTCTCATGTTGCACTGTGAACATTTTATTTGCTAAAGGAAAACTCTTTCTTAAATTCAGTATTATTTTGTTTACTTGCTTCCACTTAAAACTTGTATCAAGCCAATGACCTTAATCCAGTCATTCCCAGTTACCTGTTTCCTTCCTTTTGCCCTCTCCCAAATGTTCTTCCAAACATTATTGACATGAAGTAAGGCATATGCTTTGGAGTCTCCTACAAGTTTAACAGAGTAAAAGAGTCAAATATTTGCAGTTTTTTTTGTTCAGTCATATTTCACAAGTGTAATCCCACATTTATTCATTAATTTCTGAGTTGCTGGTTTTCTTCCTGTTGTTGTCTATCTCCCAAGTCCAGTCTGATTCATTTCCAATGTACTCCTGGTTCTTCTTGTCAACTCCAGTGCTTTTCTCTGTCTCTCAAACATTTTCCTTTGGAAAATTGGAAAAGGTTTCACTGATTAGGTTCATAGGTGTGTACTAGGCTAATGGCTTATAAGCCTAGCCATAAGATTACCCTGGCATCATGCCACATGACCTTAGTTCCCAGTGCCTGTGTTGAGTAGAGCCACTGGAGTTATCCCCAGGGTAAATTTTCTATTTCCCATCTATTCATCAAGATTTCTCTTGAAGAGGGTCAGCGAGGTGCTCTGCTTGACATGTATAGGAAGTCTATTCCATAGCATGAGCAGTCTCTGGGTTATGAACCTGTCTCTCCAGTAAGTTCTGTTGATTGTGCTAATGAGGTTGAGGTCTCTGGAGCGTGTGGTGCTGAAGGACTGGGATTTCTTAAGATGTAGCATTTCTAGCAGAGCTGGGTCAGACATGGCTTTGTAAGTCAAGCAGAGATTGTCTCTAAGCTGGCGATATGAGACAGAGAGTGGTTGAAGTTTTTTGAGTCTGTCCATATAAGACAAGTGTTTAAGGCCTAGGATCCTCTTTGTGAGGTACTTTTGTGGCCTCTCCAGTTGTTGCAAGTGTCTAGTGAGGTACATGCCAAATGGGGCATTGTACTCAATGACTGGCCTAATGAGGGAAGAGTAGAGGGAGACAATGACCTCTTTCTTCCTGGATGCAAAACCCTTAGTAATGAGATGTGCCACATAGAAGGACTTTCTGACCATAGTGGCAATGTGGTGATCAAAAAATTTTGCTGTCAACCTGTGTTCCAAGATCTCTTATAACACCTTCTGTGTTCATTCGACTATCATCAATGTGGTAATTCATGGGAACCGTGTTTTTTCCCAAAGGAGATGACACATTTTTTGGCATTGAGCTTAAGGTCATGGTTCTGACACCAGTTGTTGGTCTCAGTGAGGCCATTCTGTAGGATACTGATGGAGTATCTGTGAGTTTTATTATCAGAAGAATAAGAAGAATTAAAACTCGATACAAAAAGTGCATTATACTGCATTTTGGGTAAACATCCACCCCAGCAAATTATTCTATTGATAAGACACCCATAAGAGTTCACCTTGTAGTTAGAGAGCTGAGAAGATATGCAGGCAGTAATCTGGTCTTTGACTAAAACTTAGTCAAGGTACTAAGAAAATCATTCTGTCTCACCCAAATTATAAGGAAAGATATTCCATTCTACTCTGCCCTTATCAGACCCATCATTGAATGCAGTGTTTCCTTTGGCATATACCTGACTCATCATATACAACAGCTGGAATGCCCACAGAGGTTCCTTACCAAGAGAATCCAGGTATTAGCACATTGTCCTATACAGATCATCTTAGAGCCCTGTCTGTATACACTGTCTGCTACATGTTGTTGACAGACAATATGTGCTTGGCATATAAAGCATCCTTAGAGCCAGCTCAGATAGTATTTTTGCACTTCCACAAAATGAGTAGCACCAGAAACACTAGATCCATGAATCTGAACTTTGCTTGCTACATACACATAACATGCTGGAGAGACAGGTATTTGTATCAAAGGATCCTCATGCTCTGTAACAGGCTCCCCCATCAATGTGAAGCAGAGTCTTTCCATAACCCTATTCAAATGTAACCTTGATCATTGGATGGGAAATAATAATTTCATCCCTGGGCTGGGCCCACATGTTTCTTATACACAGAGGCCAATGGTGAATATTCCCTAATTAACATATCCCTCACACACACATAGCTTTTTAACAACCTCCTATCATGCCCCTTCTAACACCCCCCCCCCGAATTAAGAAGCACATGTTATAAGGGGATGCAGTTGGGTTGGGTTGTGCAGTTAGACTTATAAAGGCCCTGGCTGTCATTAACCAAGTATCCTAGTATGTACATATGAACATATGAACCTGCGAGAGATACAAGAGGGCAAAGGTTAATCTGAAATTAAAAGGGTAACTTGAAATAAAAAGTAAATGGAAAATGGTTTTAGTAACATAGAATAACAGTGAACAAAGTGGAAGAAGAAAGTAGTAGAATGTAGAAATGGTGATGATAAAATAAAGGGTAAATATCAAATAAAATGTGTTACTAACAGTAGTGGGTCTTCACATCTGTTAAAAGTGAATGATGGAAGACATTTAATGACAAATAAACAGAAGACAACTGGTAGAAAAAAAAACACATGCATGAGAAAAGACAAAGCTCAATGCTGAATTTCTACTCAGCCTTACTAATATTAAGTATTAAAATTATTTAAAAATTAAGAAATTTAAAGCATAGTTATTGTTTCACTAAACATTTTCTGTCAGATATTTATTGAGTTAACTGATCCTAAATGGTAATTAGAGCAAATTTTAATTTAAACAAAGATGTTCTGAGTAAAACCTCTCATCCTACTTGGTCTGGGCATTATTCCTTACACTTTATTCCAGGAAGAACATAGCCAACTATACTTTCCTATGTAACGCTGATGTGTTACACATATGTATGTATATATATATATATATTTATGTATATATATATATATATATATATATATATATATATATATTTATGTATATATATATATTTATGTATATATATATATATATATATATATATATATATATATATATATATGGTTTATTATCAAATGGGCGATCGGACTTTGTTCAATTTATGTTAGTCCGAATGCTCAATCCGATAGTATCACAAGAATGAATAAATAAATGTTGAAATGCACAACAGAGAATGCACTATAGCATTCGCCAATGTGAATTTCAACATTTTAATGCAGATTGAACTGTAGTGGGGATTGGGAAATGTACCCTTTCCCTCACTGTAGTGCGATCTCTGAGTTTGTGTATATAAGTAGCAGGGGATATGGGGGGGTGCAGGGGGGCTTGTCCCACTGCAAAAATGTTGTTTACTGTGTTTTGCACAGTGGTAGCAGTTGTGGAAGTGTGGAGAATGTTCGAATTGTGTCGAATTCGACATTCTCCACTTCCGCATTCCATTTTTGTGTTGGTCAATGTTTTGATTTTCGGTTATCCAGTTCATTGAAATAACTCGCAATACTATATATAGTAGGTGTGTGGGTATATGAATATGTATATATATGGGTCCGCTTCAGATAGTCAAACTTTTAAAAACTCGACTTTCATATGGCCAAGACCATATGATCGAGCTTTTAAAAGCTCGACTGCTCTGAATGGAGATCTCCATACAACACAGAACAGGAAGATTTCTGGGTTCCGCAATGTACTGCGATCTCAGAGTTGGTATATTTAAATAGCAGGGGGTGCGGGGGGTGCAGGGGGGCTTACCCCCCCCCTACTAGACACATTTAGTTTTTATTTTGTTCTTTGTATTTTTTTTTTTTTTACATGGTGGGTATTATTTTTATTTCCTCTAAGATGGCAGTATTTACAACTGTAATAATTTTATATGTGAAGCTATTCTGTAATATGCTCCTTCTGTTTTTCCTTTAAATATTGTTTATTATATTCTTACCAGCAAAAAGACGATGGAAACAGTTGCTCAAAAAAACAACCAAACACAAAATCCAAATTGAGCAAAGCGGAGCCAAAGGCTGGTAGAACGTACCACTTCTTTATTGCACAATTCCAAACACTCGACAACACATAAGCTCTTCACAGAGACAACCAGCGTTTTCGTTTCAAATGACTTCTTCAGATGAATAGAATACATATCATACAACCCTCCCAGCTTTATATATAGTCAAGTTAATTATCTAAAATTATTCAATAATCCAATAAAGTAATTAAGTATTTGATATTACCAATCTTTTTCTTTTACATACTTGAAAAACTTGGCTAAAAAGCTCCATATTTTATTAAAAACAATTATAAAAATACTTTATCTAAATATTCCTAATACATATTAAAACCACATAAATACTCTTGCAATACTCTTACTAATTGATATAAACATCTTCAATTTCGTAATACATATTAAAACCACATAAAAACTCTTATAGTACTCTTACTAATAAATAATAAGTTTATAATAATGACATTTTCAATTTAATACAGCAAGAATAAATCAGTGAGAATAATAGTTTATATCTATATCAGGTGATAACCATGAGGGAATAAAGGAAAAAGTTACAAACAGGAAACATTAAACAAAATTCACATCATTTGAGCACCTAAAGTTTTTATCACTTGATATAGATATAAACTGTTATTCTCACTGATTTATTCTTGCTGTATTAAATTGAAAATGTCATTATTATAAACTTATTATTTATTAGTAAGAGTACTGTAAGAGTTTTTATGTGGTTTTAATATGTATTAGGAAATTGAAGATGTTTATATCAATTAGTAGGAGTATTGCAAGAGTATTTATGTGGTTTTAATATGTATTAGGAATATTTAGATAAAGTATTTTTCTAATTGTTTTTAATAAAATATGGAGCCTTTTAGCTAGGTTTTTCAAGTATGTAAAAGAAAACGATTGGTAATATCAAATACTTAATTACTTTATTGGATTATTGAATAACTTTAGATAATTAACTTGACTATATATAAAGCTGGGAGGGTTGTATGATATGCATTCTGTTCATCTGAAGAAGTCATTTGAAACGAAAACACTGGTTGTCTCTGTGAAGCGTTTATATATTGTCGAGTGTTTGGAATTGTGCAATAAAGAAGTGGTACGATCTACCAGCCTTTGGCTCCGCTTTGCTCAATTTGGATTTTGTTATTATATTCTTACTATACACAATGCATATTGTTTTCTGTGCTGCTTATTGGACCTTACTGTAATTCATTACCATGCTTATATTCTATGTATGGTTTATTTTTATGTCCTACTGTTTAAATACTCTCTTGTATGGAGCTTTTGTCCAGGGGCTTCTGCTGAAAAGGGTTCTTTTGTCCATTTGGACTTCCCAGTAAACTAATCCATTTAGATTCAAATGTACTAATGAGGAACATTTGGAATAACTCTGGTGATCTGTGTCATGTAGTATAGATTCTTCCTCTGTTTAACATTACTCAGTGATTATTATAAATAGCATGTAGAAAATGTCACAGTTCACAGCAAACCATGCATGATTATAATACAGAAAAAAATACAGACATAAACAGCCAGTATAGTTGAACATCTACAGGGAGTAAGACTGGGGATTCAGAAAGAACTTCAGCACTAGGGCTGTTTACAAGATATGGCAGTTTCTGATTCAGAGATGTTAGATGCAATGAGGGAAAACTCATTATCAGCTAATCTGCTTGTCTCCTAACCATTCTTAAATACAGCTAGTGCAAAACAGCACTTTTCTGCAGAAGTTAACATTGGCAGCTCATACATTACATTGGCACAGGAACCCCCCCCCCCCAATTCACTCTCACACACACACACACACCTGTCCCTGAATTGACAGAATGTCTCTGATGTTTCTTCGTCCTTGCCATTGTAAATCATGGCTCCTTATAGTCAGTAAATAATGCCAGACATTAAAATTTCATTCTTCGTATGTGTACAGTACATGGCAATACTAGCCCTGTTGCTCTATAATTTAATTAAGTCCCAGTAATAGTTTCTCTTCTCCCTGGTGTCGTTTGGTGTTCCTCTTGGCTTTTTACTGAAACGTCCCCCCATATTCACACATTCCTACTGTTGCCTCTTACAGAAACCCTTTCCATCATAATTCACAGAATGCTGCAATCATTCAATCATGCCAGACAGTAGACTTTTATACTTATTACTTAAAATAACTGTGGCCTATACTAACTGATCAGTTAGTGTAGTGGGTTAATGCTTTTTTCCGTGTCAAGAGTACAGGTTTGAAACTTTCCTCCCTTTTACTGTTTGTGTGTGTGTGTGTGTGTGTGTGTGTGTGTGTGTGTGTGTGTGTGTGTGTGTGTGTGTATATATATATATATATATATATATATATATATATATATATATGGGTTTACTATCAAAATGTAGAATTAACATTGGTAAACATGGGAATGTCGAAAGGCAGTTGGCTGATTCCCATGTTGCCGAATGTTATTTGAGCAAGAGTTTTTATCAGCAAATGCCACTGTGAATCTGCTGATATGTTCTCGATGTTTTGAATAGAGATCGCAATACAGTGTAGATTGGGAAATGTATTCCTTTCCTCACAGTAGTGCGATCTCAAGAGTTGGAATATAGAAGTTGCAGGGGGTGTGGGCGTGCAGGGGGGCTTGCCACCCTGCAAAAACTTGAATGCAAGTGTAAGATTTTCACTTACCTATACAGCTATATGGACGTCACAGTCAGTATTCGACAAAAATGTCGAATCTGCTGATTTCACTCATCAGATTCGACATTTTCACCTACTTAATATGCAGGAATTTTGAGCTGTCTTTCAATGTTGGAAACATGTTTTGTTTTTAACACTGAGAGTTTGATAGTAAACAGTATGTATGTATATATATCCTATATATATATATATATATATATATATATATATATGCATTTAAAGTGTTTTTTTGATTGTATCTGCTTTATTTTCTGAAAAAAAAAAAATACTTGTTTTCCCGCCTTTCCAAGCTAGCATAGTCCAGTTTTCAGGTTAGTGCTGAATTCAGGGCTGTGTTACAAGTTTCTGTGTTTGCCCATACCTTACTTGGATAGAAGGAAGTTTCTCTGTTCACTGTGAGAGAGGGAGCTTTGAGCAGCCTATCTGTCCCTGAAGGAGTGTTTTCAGCCCAGAAATTAGTAGTTTATTGGCCATTTTGGGCTAATTTCTATCTCTTTCATTTCCCTGCTATAAAACCTGCATTTGCAAGGTTTTTGTGTTGGTATACAGCTCAACAAGCTCCTGCCTGGTGCCCTGCAGAATTCTACAGCAAGAGAGAGACAAAAAAGAGACTCTGGAGTGACTAAGTATCATTTTTCTGCATTTTCTTGCTGCCCTTTGCTAATTCCGCCTAAAACACCGATTTTCTAGAGTTTCTGTGATTTAAAAAGCTTGTTTCAGCTACATAATGTACTTATTTTACTGCCTGCACTTTATCAGAGTTGTTTTTGTGTTTAAATTACCTGTTTAACTGTTGTAGGTTACACACTCAAGTGTGACAACCATTTCTGTGCATTTAAAGAGGGGATTTTTTATCGTATCTGCTTTATTTTCTGAAAAAAACAAATAAAATACTTGTTTTCCCACCTTTCTAAGCTACTGTAGTCCACTTTTCAGGTTAATGCTGAATTCAGGGCTGTGTTACAAGTTTCTGTGTTTGCCCACACCTTACTTGGATAGAAGGAAGTTTCTCTGTTCACTGTGAGAGAGGGAGCTTTGAGCAGCCTGTCTGTCCCTGGAGGAGTGGTTTCAGCCCAGAAATTAGTAGTTTGTTGGCCATTTTGGGCTGATTTCTATCTCTTTCATTTCCCTGCTATAAAACCCGCATTTGCGCGCCAGGCAGTGCCAGTAAGCTAGGGTATAACTATTCCCGGCTCCACAAAGTCTACTCTTCAATTTTTCTTTTGGAACTAGACAAACTTTAAACTTAAGCACTCAAATCATTCACATCTCATCCCGGCACTTGCTCAAAACTCATAGCAAGCACTAATAAACCTTAGCACTAGACCCCCCTATACTGAGAAGGACAAGGCTCCTATTCAACCTTACCAGCCAATCAGTAAAACAGTTCACTGTACATATCCAGGCATGTCCAAAGGGCAGCTTCAGTTGTACTCTCTGGTCCAACTGGTGAATCTGGGCATTTTGAGGCAATGTTACAATTGCCTCATGTACACAGACAACCCTCTCCTCCTTCCACCTAGCACTAATACATGCGAGTGATGCAATTATACAGCCAAACTGGAGGCTAAGCTCTCTCAACCCAAGACTGGACCAGGCAGTCAAGAGGAGAAGGGAATTACTTGCATCCCACCACCAATCTCACATAGACCTATGAAACCAGCACCAGCAAAAAACACACATAAATACACGAAAACATACTTGGAGGCTCTAAATAAAAATCTGCAAAAGCAACAGAGACCTCCAAAGCAGACATCCAAGCAACCTCCACCCCCCAACACAAACCATGAAACACATACTTCACAAAACCAGTGTGCCACACAGTCACAGCCCTTAAGGCAAAATAACATACCCAACACACTACTAAATTGTGACTCTATAGTCAGGCACACTGACGTCCCACTCACTAGGCTGTACAAGGAGAAGGTTACTGTTAGCTGCCTGTCGGGTGCCAGGATCCGCCACATAACACAAGCACTCAGGTCACTCCAGAACAAGTACAAATATGACTCTGTCATTGTCCATGTTGATATGAATGACCTGAGCCGTACCTCCCTGGACTACATGAAAAGAGACATGGAGGAGCTCTCTGATCACGTAGCCCAGGCCGGTATGACCCTGACCCTGAGTAGCATCCCTCACCAAGAATGATACCATTGTATAGAGAAAAAATTATCAATTTCAACAATTGGCTAAGCTTCTGGTGTCATTCAAAGGGGATCCAGTGTCTGTCAGCCTGGGATGACATGCTCGACAAGCTACTCTGCATCACTAGAGATGGCTTCCACCTGTCACCCTTAGGCTTTTGAATACTGGCCAAGGCTCTTGCCACCCCCATAGTGCCTTTTTAGGCAAGGCTCAAAAGACAAACCCACCACTGTAAATAGCACAAGTAACAAAAAACTGAGGGTAATGCTACTCAATGCCAGAAGTCTAAACCTCAAAATGCACGCACTCGAGGTACTCCTCAGTATGGAGAAAATTAATATATGTGCAGTAACAGAAACCTGGTTTAAGGCTCCAGAGAGCACTCCAGCACTACCAGGCTACAACTCATACCATACATTTTGGCCGCAAAACCCGGACCAAAATACAAAAGGCGGGAGAGTATCCATATTCATCAAGGATATCCAAACCTCCAGGTTAGTGGCACAGCACAATGCTTCAGTGATCATCCACGTGCAAATAACAATGGGCAAAACTGCTATTCAAATTATGGCTTGCTACAGATCACCCACCATGTCCCAGGACCCCCACTCCGCATTTCTGGAAACACTGAGAAACATAAAGGTCCTACCAAACACCCTGATATTAGGTGATTTCTATTACCCAAACATTAACTGGGAGAACTACTCAAATACAAACTCCCTTGCCCAACATTTCCTAGAATTTATAAACTCAAATGCCCTGGATCAACTGGTCAATACCCCCACCAGAGGTGACAACATATTGAACCTGGTCATCACCAACATGGGCAACCGGTGTTCCACACCAGAGGCCAACCCCTCGCTGGTTTGATCTGACCATAAACTAATCACTCTGGATATCCACATTCTGCCACCACCCCCGGTCAAAGAAACTGCCGTGAAAAACTTTTCAAAAGCAAACTTTACGTTACTTAAGACCAAGGTGGGAAGCTTCAAAGCCCCCATGCTAAAGGATAATGCTGTCCAAGCTGCAAAATCCTTTACTAATGCACTCTATGGCCACCTACAAGAATGAATGGATCATGCTATCCCAAACAAAACCAAGACTCACTCCTCCAAGAAAAGGAAACCAGTCTGGTGGACCCCTGCCATAAACAAGCTATACAATAGAAGCAGGAGACTAGTACAGAAAAGAGTAAAATTCCAAGAAGCGAAGACATCCCTGATCAGTATCAACAAGAAAATACGTTCCCTCATAAAATCATCCAAGTCTAGCTTCGGAAGAAAAATTGCCATGGACTCCAAAGATAACCACAAGGCATTCTTTAGCTATGTCAAGAATCTAAGTGGCAATTCTCTGATCTGCTCGGAGTTAGTGTAGAATGGCACAAAATACACTGAACTGCCCGATATAGGCAAAATCCTGGCAGACAGGTTCAGTGCAAACTTCACCCCCAAAAGGGCCCAACTGTACCAGAAGAATGTAGTGCCCCTGAAATCACACACACTGAGGCTAAAACAGCCCTCTCCAAAGCCAAAAACACAGCATCAATGGGACCGGATGGTGTCTCAGGCTGCGTCCTACACAAGCTCAAAGATGAACTTAAACACACTGTTTAAACTCAGCCTGTCCACAGGCTACGTGCCCAAAGAGTGGTGCACAGCAACGGTTATTCCACTCCACAAAGGTGTAGCCACAATTGACCCCCAGGAACTATTGCCCTATAAGCCTGACTAGCTTGGTCTGCAAAGCTATGGAGCACATCATCATGGATCTCATTAACAGAGACATAGGAAACCTCCAAACACTGGACCCTACCCCAGTTTGGCTTTAAGGGCAGATCATGCCTCCTAAACCTGGTGGACTTCTTTGAGACAGTTACCAAGGCTATAGATGAGGGAAAGGTGGTCCACACAGCCTAGACCTCGCAAAGGCCTTCGACACCATTCCCCACTCAGGTATTTTAGATGAGCTCACCAGCATGAACATAAACCCCTACATCACAAGATGGGTTGCCAACTGGCTCATGGACAGAACCCACATGGTAAGAGTCGCGGGAGCTAGGTCTGACTCTAAACCGGTTACAAGTGACATTCCTCAGGGCTCAGTCCTAAGACCCCTCCTGTTCGGCATATACTTCTCGGAGGTACAGGCAAGCACAGGAGGACTATGGCTGACCAAGTTCGCAGACGACTGCAAACTAGGGGCTATAATGGACTCTCCAGCTGACACAGACATCCTCCAAAAGGGTCTCACTGAGACAGATGCCTGGTGTCAGACCATGTCCTCAAGCTAAATGCCAAAAAGTGCATAGTCATCCCCTTTGGAAAAAACAAAGTACTCACAAACTACCACATAGGTGCTAGCCCCCTAAATACAGAAGACATAATAAGGGATCTGGGGACCCAAATAGATAGTAACCTCTCCTTTGATAATCTCATTGCCAAACTGGTTAGAAAATCCTTCTATGTGGCCCACCTAATCACAAAAGGGTTTGCATCCAGATCGAAAGAGGTCATTGGGCCCCTCTACACATCACTCATCAGACCCATCATAGAGTACAATGCCCCATTTGGGATGTACCTTACAAGACTCCTGCAAAAACTGGAAAGACCACAGAAGTACCTCACCAAGAGGATCACTTACCTCAAGCAGATGCCCTATGCAGATCGACTGAAGAAACTCCAGCTGTACTTGGTTGCATACCGCCTACTCAGTGGTGATCTCTGCCTGACGTACAAGGCCATGTCCAACCCAGAATTGATGGACATGCTCCACCCAAAGAAAACCATATCCCCTCGAGCCACACGCTCCAGGGATCTAAACCTGACCACAATAATAAATAGGACATGCTGGAGGGATAGATTACTGTCCCAGAGACTTCCCATGCTCTGGAACAAGATTCCAATCTACATTAGGCAGAGCTCCTCGCTAACCCTCTTCAAGAGAAACCTTGACGAGTGGATGGGAAACAGAAAGTTTAGCCCGGGGATCACTTCAATGGCTCTGCTGGACAGAGGCACAGTGAACTAATCTAAGGGGGCGGCGAAAGCCAACACATTCCGGCTAGGCTTATAAATGCCTTCAGGCAGATAGCCTAGTACCTACCTATGAACCTATATATATATTTTTTTTTTCACATAAATAAATATATATTTAACAACCCTTCAGTAATGGTTTCAAGTATCCCTGTTGCCTAGTAGTGGTGCAGAGATATGGTCTATGTGTTCTGAAAGGGTATAGAGTTTGAATCTTTTTACTGTCTTTAGGGCGCACAGTGTAGAGTATCCATGGTATCTAGTGTTCCCCCAATCCCTGTTGTTTTTTTTCTTTTTTTTCTCTCTCTAAGTGCCTCTAAAGCATGATAAGAAAAATATCCCTGGTGTCCAGTGTTCCCTAACCCTCAGTGTTCCCCAACCCTCACATGCTGCCCTCCAACATGATCGCAGTCACTAAGACGCACTCAACTGTATATGAGTATGTATGTATGTATGTATGTTTGTGTGTGTGTGTGTGTGTGTGTGTGTGTGTGTGTGTGTGTGTGTGTGTGTGTGTGTATGTATACACACACACACACACACACACACATGCACCTACCTTGCCCTATCCTACCTGTCCCCTAACTAAACCCCCACCCCACCTAACTGCAACCTCCCAGGTTGACACTCACACATACAACCTCTCACATGCACACACGCTTTCACCTCCCAGCACTACCTGCTCACTGTGACATTTATCTCTATCGTGATAGGTGAACTGAAGTGGCAGTCAAGCAATTCTCTTAAATGATATTGTCTCACCATTCTGGGGGAGAGGGGGGCAGCAGAGTTATGAACATGGAAATTTCTATGCTGCTTAAGCTGTGTTCTACATAGTTGGGAGGTTGCACATGGGTGGAAGCGCACATTCACCCAAGGCCAGCAATTGCAGAGCTTGCAAGGCTGCATGGAGTTAGGGCAAACACCCCAGCAGCAGTATGATGCTGCACTAGCATTCTCTGTCTCCTCACCGGCCCCAGATGCTAGGGAGATTGCGACTGGGGGAGGGTAAGACAGGTCCAGTACACCCAATGAATGAGTAGAAGAGGTGGTGGCAGCTGATGGTCAACTGCGGGGACTAAAAAAAATAAACATTAATTAAACTGAGAATCTCATTTATATCAGTAGGATTTCATCTCCCGTTTCACATTCTGTAACTGCAGAAGACCTCAGCACCCTTTTTATATTTAATCAGCAGCTTAGAAAAGGGAAGGAGTGATTTACATAGAAAGAAATAGAAGTTGTGGGAATAATACATGCAGAAAAATGTTTTGAAGGAAGAATGAGGTTCAAGAGAAGGTATTGAACAATTTATGCAATGTTGCTTTGATTATATAATGTTTGTAAATGTGAACTTGTTAGTATGATTTGATCACTTTTATATAGATATACGTTTGCCTGTGCCATAAGTGAAAATTCAGTAGAGGTGCTTAAAAAATTGATACGAGAAACTTAGCCTCTCTAATCTGCTCTTACAGAAAAACTTAACATTCTACCTCCCCTTCATCCATTCATCTTTTCTCCCACTATTTTTCCTGTCCCATGCCCTCTTGAATGCCTCCCTGAATTCCATCTCTACAATCTATTCTGATAGCACACATGGTAGTCTATATTAGGTAATTGAAATCTACTTACCTCAAACCTGTATTCCTTGACTCTTAAACTGAGAAACACACTTCAATGAACATCAAACATTTTACTAGGGTAAGTAATGACTTGGCCACAACAAACATCACATTAAATCAAACCCACCAAAGTAGGGGGCTACACCCCCCACCACCACCACACCCACCCAACTATATATACCAACTCTGAGATTGCACTGTGGTGGGGAAAAGGGGAAAATTGTAGCGTTTGCCATTTGCTTCCTTACCCTAGAAAAGTTTTCGCCGTTTGCAGAAGTGAATTTAGCTGTTTCGGTGTCAGTGAATATAGGTTTGAGGTAAGTAGATTCCGATTATCTAATATGGACCTCCCACATGGGTCCATTGAAAGCCTCCCTAAATTCCATCTCCATGATGCATTCTAGTAGTCCACATGGGTCCACAGCCCACTTAATAAAGAAGTGCTTTTTTCACAGATTCACGGAGTAGTTGTTCCCTAAACTCTTCATCTGAATATACAGCAATGTGATGTCATTATACCTTTGCAGTATAACTTCATTTGTCTCTATTTTTCCTATCCATGATGACCCCATCACTTCTCCCAGACACAATATCTGGCACCCATATCATTTCCCTTCCCTAGTACTGCTTGTCATTAGAAGAATCCAGGCTGTTCTGACAACCATTCCCCTCCATTTCATATACCTTGCTGAAGGAGGGTGGGGGTTCTTGTGGTCTCCTTCCAGTAGCTTGATATATCTGTCATTACATGGCCTTCCAGAACTGTGTGTAGTCCTCAGGTGTCACCTTTCTAGGATTCTGTGGTGTACAAGTAGTGATTCTTTCTTTCTGGAGTCTATCCACCCCCACCGTGGGTATATCCCAGCTTTTAGCCTGCTCTTGATGGTTCATTCTTGGTGTGATATGCATCCCATGTCCTTTTCCAGCTCTGATACCTTCATTTCTGTTTCCTCCAGCTGACACAACAGTGTTGTTGTGGTCCATTTACAATACTTTGCAGGTAGAGTATGCTGAGGACAAATCCCGTTTTGTCTCACAGTTTGCCACAGAAGAGTAAGGCTATGAACAGCTAATATATTTATTTTGTAGTCTTACGTTTGAATTCCAGAGTCGGCATTTGCATACTGTACATCTCTGAGCAAATCACTGTTTGACAGTGCTCCTTTGTCACTTATGAAAGAAGCACTCATGCCAAGTGGATTTACTCATTTAACAAAATTAAATCGTTTTTTACCTAACTGGACAGTCTTTCTGAGTTCTTTAAATTTCCCCCACATCCTACACTGCTGTGCACCTGTTTTTGTACCATACAAAAACAGGATAATCCTGTTTTGCTTTCTTGCATGTATGACAGAGATGAACAAACTGAAGAAAATCAATCCCGGAACTGATCCCTGCAGTGTTATCGAGTGCTTTTATTCCTGCTCATGCTGTTGATATAAATCTAAGCAATGTGCCTTGCACCACCCTTGTTGTGGTACGAGTTGAGCAGTGACCTAACCTGCTGTTATCCATTCTCTGATAACTGTAGTAAGCCTGGCATACTAAGGTACTCTGCCTACCATCTGCCGTCCTCCTGTATCTGTTGCTATAGTTACTGGTAACAAGTAGCCTGTGATCAAGCAGAAGCTGTGCATGTACCCCCAATTACCGAAGTAGAGAACAAAGAGGGATCACTCAGTCCCCTTCTCCAAGGCTGGTGCTGTAACGGCTGATGTCTGTAGGGGCTGTGCTGTTTCTCAAGGCTGGCGGGATAGCAGATAGAAAATAAACATGTACAAGTAGCATAAACATGTTCACACTACTTAGTATGTATATTTTTCCATATTGGGCAAATATGATCACATTATTACACCTTAAAAATAGAATCTGTAAGTTGCCTGTCCTTATCTAGAAATAATAAGATAATGAAACAACTCAGGATTGATTAGACTACCAGTTTAATGGGCATAATAGCTGTGAAGGTAAGCATAGAATAGATGTCCTCAAGAAAAAATATTGTTATAAATAATTTTACAAACATGTTACATTTTTGGCCATGAAAATATGAAGGTAGCTTATGAACTTCAGTAGAAGTTGGTATAGAATCCTACATCTTTCGAGCACAAAGTTCCAGTTAAGAAACTACTTTCCTAAGGTTAGCCAGGTATATAATTGATATTTTCAAATCTAGGTGCTTAGGATTTCCCTCTCTCTTCCCCCCTTGGCTGACCTGGAGTGACTTAGTTTAAACTCTACGTTTACCTACAAAATGGAGTTTACAGGACTGCAATTGGTCACCATAACAAAATCAGTTTCTCTCGGCATTTAAGCAGAGTAGGTTGCACACAAAAAGCATTTGTTAAGCCTTCACTTACTGTGCTGTGTAATTAAGCAGGTCACCATTTTGGTCAGCCATAGGGCTCTTTTTTCTACTTGAGTGTTTGCCTCCTTCCCCTGTAACTTATATAAACTGACTCTTACATTAAGAGCTATAATATAGCTTTAGGACACCTTAGGAAACCTTGTAAACTGCAACAGCCTGACATTTGAGCAAGTAACCCTTGTACAAATTCCCAAATTGTATACTGTTGGTCTGTCTTTCCTGCTAAACATAAGTGAAATTACAGTGCTGAGTGCAAGTAACATTAAAGTGCTGAGTGCAGATTTTAGGCCCTTACATTCAACTTACCTCTGGTGTGGTGTCTTGAGTCAATCAGGGTATTCCCTGTAACCACTCCTACCCCTTCTTTCCTCTAACAGGTTAAACTGCTACAATTCAGTACAGGCATCATTTTCAAATCTAGGTGCTTAGGATTTCCCTCTCTCTTCCGCCTTGGCTGACCTGGTGTGACTTAGTGTAAGTTTCTTCATTGTATGGATCTTTTACTGTTTTTTGTGTAACTGAATGACCTGCTACTAAATTCTGATTCTGCACAGACTGCTCTATTTTTTGCAGACGCTCTATAAGTAGCTAGTGACTTTACTGAATTTCTGTGGTAATATTTGTGTTTAAACTGAACCTGTACCTAGAGAAAGTGTATAGTCAGAGCTCCTACTTGCTGCATGTGTTTTTAATGTTTAAATTGCACACACACATTGAAGAAGTGCTTTTATGACCTGAATAACTTGGGCTAGCTATACCTGAAGTGCTTTTACTGGCAATTTTCCAGTTGTACAATTGTGAACAATTGATTTAGTTTTTCTGGTATGTCTTTAACATCTGTCAAGTGTTTATTTTACTGCATTGCTCTCTTGCTTAAGTTTCTTAGCTATAAATCTTAGTTCATTCTGAAGTGTGCTACTTTACCCCCCACCCTCAAACCTTTCTGAATGTATTATTATAAAACAACTGCCTGTTGTTGTCTTCATGCTTACCCTAGAATCTCAGCTTTTCTCTTTTCCTAGTTGAACTCTACATTTACCTACAAAACGGAGTCTACAGGACTGCAATTGGTCACCATAACAAAATCAGTTTCTCTCAGCATTTATGCAGAGTAGGTTGCACACAAAAAGCATTTATTAAACTTTCACTTACAGTGCTGTGTAATTAAGCAGGTCACAATTTTGGTCAGCCATAGGGTTCTTTTTTCTACTTGAGTGTTTGCCTTCTTCCCCTGTAACTTAAGTAAACTGACTCTTACATTAAGAGCTATAATACTTACCTTATAGCTTTAGGACACCTTAGGAAACCTTGTAAACTGCAATAGCCCCGCTATGTTCACCCTCGCTACACTCGGGCTCTCTTCGCTCCCATCCCTGCCCCCAATTCCCTCCCGCCCCAGTACTTCTAAATTTAAAGTACCATAGCCACTCCCCCACTTTCTAGATCCTATCTGCTTTCATCTGGGATAATTCCTCCCATCTCCATTGTTCTACCTACATTTTAATAGCACCTATTAGCTTTCATCTGGCATTCTCTCATCCCCCTTCCAGTACCTTTACCTCACCACTCTATCTTCTGGTGTTGCATTACCAGGTAAAACAGTTCCTTAACTCACTAGCTGAATCACAGATAATGATATACTCCTCTTTACTACCCCTCTTGTTCGCACCATACCTCCTTACCTTGTATGAAAACCAGTTTCTCATGGGATTTCAGGTCCCAAAAGGCCATACTGTCACCCCAGCTGTAAATCCTCCCAAATTCAACCATACTTACAGTACCAGGTCCAATCCAACATCTTGTTCAGTCTATCAACATCTCAACCCCAGGCACATTAGCTCTAGATCCAAACACTACCACAAACTAATAAACAAATTTCTGAAGTTCATCACCAAGTATAGACTTAACCTAATACTTGGTGGTGATATTCACCCCAACCCTGGCCCACCCACTTCAGATACACATACCCCCTCTACTTGCAATCTAAGCTACAAACCTATAATTAATAGGCCAACTAACTCTCTCCTAGCCTGTCATCTCAATATTAGAAGCATTAATAACAAGGTACATGAATTGCATGCACTTCTAGATGTCCACTCCCCTGAGATTATCTGTTTATCTGAAACCTGGTTAAAACCTAACACTACAGACAATGAAGTGTTACCACCTGAGTACAACATATGCAGGCTAGATCGTGCTTCCAGGCAGGGGGTGGGGTAGCTGTACTCTATAAATCTGAGTTGAATGTCACCATAGATGTAATACAACCACCTCAGATTAATAACTCAGAGATTTTTGCCACCAAATTGCAACTTAATAAAAATAAATGCATTAATATCATCTGTATGTACATTCCCCTAGGTAACAATATATCTACACTTGAAGATATCCTGCACTGGCTATCATGTCACTACCCCCAAGAAACCCTACTACTTGGAGACTAACATAGACTGGGGCACCTGTTCTTCAGAATCCCCAACCACCCATATTAACCTGCATGCATTTACACAAATCATATCCACCCCTACCAGGATAGGTAAACCCAATCAAAAGGAAAGCATACTTGACTGGGTACTTATAAATAGTCACCCCCAACTGTACACCTATGGTACCCTCCCTGATGGCCTAAGCGATCACCTTCTCACATATGTAATTAAGCGCAAAGCCATTAATTCCCAACAACCCTTACTCAGAAAGGTTAGAAACAATAAAAACTTTGACCCTGCCAAATTCCAACAAGAACTAAACTCATGTAATTGGTTTATTCTAAAACACCTCCCCTTAGAGGAAGCAGTAGCATACTTTAACAACAAATTCCTTGAGATCCTTGATTTGCATGCACCTGTTCGTTCAAAGAGAACAAAGGCAAAAACTGCGCCATGGCTTTCTAAAGAGTCTAAACTCAAAATTACCCTTAGAAACAAAGCATTGGCTTTATGGCGTTCTTCTAAAGACCCCCCAAGATCACATTAAATACAGGAAATCCAGGAACGAAACTAAAAAATCCATTTTACAAGACAAAAACAATACTACTGTAATTTACAGACAGTAAATCAAAATAACCCTCAGAAGTTTTGGGCAGGTTTAAATAATCTACTACATCCTGGACAAACTTCAACTCCAATCCTTGCTGCTACTATTGATAAAACCCCTGAAGATGTTTCTGACAGTTTTAACCAATTCTTTACTGAGACAATTCAAGCCCTAGCTAGCCAACTACCTCCTAGCTCCCCTGGTCCTGAAAGTACCACCCCTAGAAACCTACTCGCGTTCAGCTTCCAACCAGTCACCACTTCACTTATCCGTACCTTGATCAAAAAATTAAAACCCACTACACTTTCTGCTGAACAACTCCCTGCCGAGTACCTACAAAACTCAGCTGATGCTATTGCTTACCCCATCTCAATACTAATCAGTTGAACCATATTAGAAGCTAAAATTCCCACCATCTGGAAAAAATCCTATGTAATCCCACTTCACAAAGGAGGCAGCTCTTCTGAATTCTCCAATTATAGGCCAATAGCTATACTCTCTCCACTTGCAAAGATTATGGAAAAGGTATTCATAGACAACTCATGCACCACCTAATCCAGAATCACCTTATGGCAGACACTCAGCATGGCTTCCGTTCTCATCACAGCACTACTTCATCCCTCCTAGCCTTTACCAGCACCATAAACCATAATTGCAACAATAATTATATATCCTCAGCCCTCTTCTTGGATCTTTTCAAGGCATTCAATATGGTTGATCACCAACTTTTAATCCACACCCTGCAAACATTCTGTCTAGATACTAGAGCCCTTCAGTGGTTTCAATCCTACCTGAATGGTTGACAGCAGGCTGTCCTCTGGCAGAACAAACTCTCTAATCTTCTACCTAACACCCTTGGAGTACCACAAGGCTCTATACTAGGGCCCTTGCTGTTCTCCATCTTCATTAACGACCTTTATACTGTCATCTCAAAAGTCAGCTGTATCCAATATGCTGATGACTCTACTCTGATTTGCTCGGCTACATCTTCAATAGAGTTATGGTCAGTTACCCAGACCACTATAATACAATAGAAAACTGGCTTTCTGAACATCTTCTGATCCTAAATCCCAAAAAAACTAAAAATGCTGTTATTTTCACCAACACGTAGGTCTACCGCTTTCACCTATACCATAAATTCAAATGATGGCACAATAATCTCCCCTGACCCCTCTACAAAACTATTAGGTGTCATCCTAGATAATAATCTAAAATTCAACCTACATGTTAACCAAACTATCAAAACCATCATTAAAAAATGAGGGTCACTTTACAGAATAAAAGCCTTCCTAACCCCTCCAGCTAAAATTGCCGTAGCTCGCTCTCACCTTCTTTCAACCCTTCTGTATGCATCTCCTCGAATCTCGAATTTAAACAAGACTGTCCTTAGCAAACTCTCAATTTGCTACAACCACATTGCCAGGTTTGCAACTGGGCTGCCTTTTAGGACACATCATTGCATCAATCTAAATCAGCTTGGGTGGCTTGAACTACCCAGCCTAATCCAGTATAACCAACTGATTATGGCCTATAAAATCCTCTATAATCCGGACAATACTCCTGCACTTAAAAATATTATCACCCCCTATAACAATCCTAGACCGCTTCGATCCTGTAACAAACTACTAATTCAGACTAGCAAAATTAATAACACAGCCGGTGACTCTCTCTTTGCAAACTCTGTAAGTAGACCCTGGAATCTTTTCCAGCTGATATTACCTTGCTTTCTACCTTAGGTCAATTTAAAACTAGACTCAAACAACATTTGGCACTTAACGGGCTATGTCAATGTATCAAGCCTGGATAACTCTCTCTAGAATGTGTAAAAATCTGTTAACCAGTTTACTGTGTAATTTAATTTAATCCTGATTTACGCTCGGGATTAACTCTAACCTGTAGAACTTGTTTAACTCGCTTACTTATGTAATCACTGTAAATAGTCTGTTTGTAATATGTAATGCTGGTACTATATAATGCTGTATCTGCTTACCCTTGGAGCTTTTCTCCCTGGGCCTACGCTGAAAATGGACATGCATCCAGTCGGACTATCCCGGTCAACAAATGTAAAATAAAAAATAAATATAGTGTAAAAATTGCAGTACCTGGTTTTGAGTTTCCATGCAGACAGACTAAGCCACATTCTGTTAGGAAAACAAGGCCAATAATCACATAAACAGTACAACATAAGTCAGACTCCCATTTCAGCTTAGCTGTGTCAATTCTTATGTAGTTAACCAAATCATTAGTACAAATTTCATTGAATGAACAGCATTAAGGATTAATGTGAAATCTATATTGGCAAGCAACAGTCACAGATTTCTATATGAAATCGAGACTGATGGGCTCTTCTCAGTTAAAATTAGTTAACAAAATGAACTGATTTGGTTTTGCATTAGCATATACATTTTTCCATTCATTCCATGCTTTCTTTATTTTGATTATCTCAGCCATAGTAGGATTTTGAATTTCAAGATTTTCCCATTTTCATTAGGAGTCCTGTTTTAGCATGCAAACTGCACTGCTTCACTGACAACTCTACGCCATGACGGTGGCTGATTTGCATTAAGACTATGTATGGAATAAAAAAGATACGAGTTGATCAGCAGTGCCTGAACACACTGTAATGCGGCACTCATGTCAGTAAGACATGTCTTGTGAGGTTTCAGGGAATCATGAATGCTCTTAAAAGCACATGGTTACAATAACTGGATTTCGAGTCTTGATACTTTTGGCTGGGTGCAGTTCTGAGAAGGATGAATAATATTTTACTGAGACTAGGGTCAGAGTTGGTTGAGTGAATGAACAACCGCTGCTTTCCTTGGGTTCCCCAGAGAACATAGTGGTCTGAAGGGGTGAGACGGAAAGCAGGAGGAAGGAGCTAAGCTCCAGGGCTGCAGTACTATATAGATATTTGTACAGTACTGGAAGCAAAGTCTGTTAGGTTTCTGCATTAATGATGTTATTTATGTCAGTCCAAGCTTAGAAAGCATTTCCATCGGTAGCAATGTTAAGAGTTATATACTGACCTAGATTAGCTTGTCATTCTGACCTCTGCTGTAAGGATATAGTTGAATAAGTACTGAAAGAAATAATTGTAGAGTGTCAGCCTGTGTGTGCAGGACCTCAAGCTGTATGGATTCACAAGGGAAAGATCATGCCAGGCAAATCTAACAAAGCTGCTTTCCAAACACTTTGATTATACATCAGTCAAGAAAAATCTTCCCAATTCAAAATGGAGAAAATACCAGAGACAGCAAGGCTTCTTTTTATCAGATTTTATTTCCAGCAAATGGTACCTCAGAAGGAGCTTTTCTACAAGAGATTTAAGTATTACTTTATTAATAGTTCAGATTGCTTACCCAACTGATCAAAGCAGCAAAATGCTTCATACAGTTCTTTAACCCATTCATTTCTTATAACAGTACCTAATAAGTCAGAACCCAAAAAGAGAAAAATCTAGCACACAATAACTTAACAATACATATAAATATTTGTAACTGTCAGAGAAATTGCATTACATTATATTTACGTGAAAGCAGAAGGAGACTATTCACTTACTCTTTTTTTTCATCTGTTCCATTCCCTGTTGAATGCCACTGTAGATTCTCGCTCTCCAACACTTATTTTGGTAATCCATTTCAGAGGTTCACACCTCTGTGAAAAAATACCTTCAAGGATCAAGGGATTAGTCCATTAATACAATGTGCTGCTTCTGCATGCTCCTCACCTTCAGTCTTCGTTCAGAATGACCCCTTCACTTCTCACTGACATGATGTTACACCACCAGTATCATGTCCTCCCTGTCTGTACTGATCTCTGGTTAGATGAGCCCCTCTAGCGTATCTGGTCATATTCCTTCCTTTTCGTACCACATTTAGTTTTTCTCTGAATTGGTCCAGTAGTGCATTGTCCTTTTCCTTAATGACATCCAGAAGTGCACTACACAGTACTTGTGGTACACCCTGACCAGGACCCTGCAAAGTAAAAGTATTACCTCTTTGCCTCTATGATTTATCCTGCTGAGGATACTCCCCAACAGTTGCTGCTTTTGCCACACTGACTCCCAGTGTTAAGTCCAAATCTGATCAAAACCCACAAGTCATTTAAGTGCTTTGTTGTCATTATTTCAATTCATCCCCAGCTGATGCTTCACAGCGACGTTGTTGTGGCCTAAATGCAGTGGTGGACATGTGTTTGTACTTGTCCTCATTTAACACGTCTACCCACTTGTTCAGCCTTTACTGACTGTTTCTGCAGTAGTAATGCCGCTGCATCGATGTTTAGTGACTATTATTATTTTCTCATTTGTTATACCCCAGAATGGATTAACGGGATACTGCTGTGCTATATGATTTCTTTTTGCACTCAAACTTCCACCCATCTTAGGACTGGCCGTATCCTGGTGGAGGGGTTTGTGTGTCCTTGCAATCCTGTGCTGTCTGAAACTTTGTTTTGGTAGGGTCATCCTTGATAAATTGATCTGAGTGGTGATTATGAACAAACACCAGATGAGAATATCATCTATGGTGATTCAGTTACAAGACATGAGTACCTATCCAAAACATGGATTCTGTAACTCAATCCTTGAGCCAGATCTGGTGGTTTTGTTTGCTGGAAGGTTCTTGGTGGCCAGGTGACTCAAGTATCCTGGCCTGGTTCAGCTGGAAAAAGCCTTTTGGAGCTGCCATGTTAACTCGCCACCTTCAAGGTGAAGGGTGGGGATTTGGAGCTGTATTAGCGTAGTGGAAGGCAGGAATGTAACAGATTAAGATGGACTAGACCCCGGCAGTGGAAACTGCATGTTGGGACAAGGAATGCCCCTTAATGCTGTGAATGAAGCATGGCTTGTGTGGAAGATTGATGGTACCAGTGGAATAAGTTGATCTTCCCTTTATAAACAGCATAGGCTCTGGAACCAGTCTTCTCAATTGGGAGTGATCTGTCTCTCTCTGTCTCTCTTTCTCCTTTGCTCTGAAGTTGGCTGCCAAATGAAGTCTTAAGAAGGTATGCAGATATTCAGAAGCTCCTAGATGAGTGCCATTCAGTTAGAGTTTATGACAGTAAATGACAGGATCACTTCAATATGACACCAAGCTTGAGAAAGTAATACTCTTTGTATTTATTTTCCCAGCATCTGGATATCTGGATTATTCAGCCTTCTTAAACACTGTTGGTTTAGTGTTCATAGGTTTGGTGAACAAGCTCAAGGTTATTAGTTATTGAGGAGCTTGATGTCCTGGAATCCCATGTTGGAACTTGTACGCGCCCATGTAGTCATCCACTTCCTTCAGAGAAGTTTGAATTTAATTGAGAAGAGGAATCTATTCCATAAGCAAGGAAATCTTTGAGATATGAAGTTGTCATGTTTCACAGTACAGCTGATTTTAACTTCTACCCTCATCTCCTAATTGCTAGATTATGTCAAATGCTTATTCCAATCTGGCTGACTAACTGCTATATTGTCTACACTTTCAGCTTACGTAGTCCTGTCTCTTTCTTGCCATCACTCATGAACTGTCCACTTTAATTATATATTTCGCTCTTTATGTAACTTTTAATTTTACTTTCTCCACAAATGGCTCTATCCCATCTACCTTTATAATGATCAAAATGCTACTACTACTTTGCAATTTATTACACTGTTGCTACTTTGGGATACTCAGATATTGAAAACTGCCTTTGACATGTGCTGACTGATTTGTATTGTTAACATTTTTAAGTAATTTTAAGATGTTTGTCATATAAAATATGTTTCTTATAGTTACGTACAGACATAGAAAAACATATTTTATCTGCAGCATCTTTTGCCGAATTATCATGCTAACTCAACTGTGGTAATACTTATGTTTTTGTTTGTTATGGATTTTTTTCTCCTGGGTCTCCACTAAAAGGGGGTCTTTCATGGCCCATTCAGACTATCCTGGTAAACAAATGCAATAGATAAAATAAGTAAGTGTTACAGCCTTGTCGATATTGCAGAAAGTGGCTGGAGTAACATTTAGCTTACCACAGCTAGCAGTTATGTTTGTCTGGATTTTACCTAATGTTACTTTTTCATTTTTGGCATTTTTACAGTTTGAGATTGTTGACAGTTATTAAGTTCAATAGTTTGTGCATCTGATTATTGGTTGAAGCATATTTCTCCAAGTTAATGGAAGTATAATTTAAGTCAGCACCAAAAAAATAATTTTTCGTTATGGTGAGGGTTATAACATAATCAAGGAAGTGGTCAAATTCTTGAGATGATAGAGAAGAGTTTCAATAACATTTTTCAAAATTGTTAATTATGCTTATCGTAACATGGATGTTATCGTGACCATAGTTTGTTTCTACAACTCTAATTTTAATGTACTGTGTTATGAAAATGGATGTACCAACTTATTACTCAGTGGGTTGAACTGAGTGGAAAGAGTTGTAACATAATGTTTGTAGAATGCAAGCTGAATCTTTGAATTATGTCTGTGACAGTGCATGCTCCAATTCTCTCTATCATAATGTATGGTTCTAAACAACTTTGTTTTCTATTTAGGCTGCAAGAAATCATGAGTTCTGCAAATGGTTTATTGTTATCTATAAATATTATCTTAGAATGTCGTATAATTTGGCTCCACCTAAAGAAAAAAAAGGACACTAGAGGGGAACAAAAAAACAAAGTTTAGTATCCTGACCTCTTTTGAGAAGAGGCATAGCCTATCCCTTGCAAAGCAGGGCTTGACCCCACACATCTCCTTACTGGTGGTTAGGTATTAAATCCCCCTGAACTGACACCATGGTCCAAGCCAAAAGGTGAAGTAACAACCTTTCCCACATATTTAGTTGTCAGTCTCAGTGAATGAAATATCTGATGAACTGCAAAGGGTTATCAGCATGGGTATCTGCATCCAAAATGTGTTCCATATCCCTGTATCTCACTAGGAGAGAGAAGCATCCATTGTCATTGAATCCAACAATCACAACTGCTAATTCGGAATCATTATAAGAACCATGGGTACATTTAATCGCCTTAGTGACACCCCTACCTTAGGGAAGGAGGTCACTCTATCTTCTTATCCAGTTTTTAAATAAAGTCAGTGCACCTAACCATAGGGACATGAATTGAATTAATGCAGGATTTTCTAGAATATATTGTAGGGTCCCTTCTATCTGTAATTGTACTGGGAGACTTCTGCAATCACATGGTTCACACTTCACATACCTAACAGCATTCTAGTAACTAATCAAAAGTACAATATTCAAGCTGAGGCAAGAATGACTTGAGATTTAATTTGCGGAAAACTTAGTGGAATGTTGGCTGGCTCTACACTGCATGTAGTGTGAAACATGAATAAAGAGGTGTGTTGGTGTTTAGCTAAGTAAAGCTGTTCTTAATGGGGAAATTTTTTTTTTAATTTTAAACGCCTTTACTGAATTATAACTTAAGCCATAGGCAAATATACATTTATATAAAAGAAAACAAACAATGTTAACATATTCACAGTTGTAAACATTATACATCACATATATTATTTTATATATTTATCATCAATTCACCATTATTGATTGATCAGTTCCTGCCTTCCTTTAAACCTCACTCCTTCTCCAAAACATTATTCTGCACGTATTGCTCATATTTGTTTTTTTCGATGTAATTTGCCCCTACCCTTTTGTAAAGATGCCACTTCCAGTTCTTTTATTTTTTATATTATTTGATACTTCAAATACAGTTGGTTTAGACTATGATTTCCATTTTCTAGTAATTCATTTTTGGCAGCCACTAGAATTAAACTTAGAGAGGTCTTACTATGTATAAACAATTCAGATCCTGTATCCCAGCTCAAAAAGTCATTTCCTTAGTTACAAACATTTGTTCACTCAATGTGTTTGACAGAGGTACTCTCTAGGGAAGTTTTGAAGTTTACCAACTCATTACACTCCCAAAACATATGTTCCCAGTTCCTTCTTTCTTCCTCATCACATCTCCAATATTTGCATCTACCTGAAGAATAATTCTTTGGAGACTGCTTAGAATGTAAAAATACCTATGCAAACACATTAAAGCAAAAATCCTAAAGCTTTTAGACTTTGTTACATATTTGGGAGCAGTACATATGTCCTCCCATTCTTTCCATGTGAATTGCTTATACAGTCTCTTTTCACAATTTTTCTAACCTCATCTGATTAATTCCTATAGTTATCTTGCAATATTTTATATGTCCTACTATTTATCCTTTTTTAACAACAAATTCTTCTCTAGATCCAATTAAAAACTATAGGTCTTTCACTTAATGGGGAAATAACTTAGATGAGTAAAAGGGAATAGGAGATAGTCATCCTTTAAATGTTATGAAAAAGATGGGAGGGAGCATAATGAATGCCATTAAGTATCTTAAGGGAATGCGCAGTGTTCCATGGGGTACCACCTTTCAAAGAAGAGATATATGAATACAAGAAGACCAGGCTTAACAATAGATGGTTAGCAGGTCAGGAGTACAAAGAAGTGTTTCTCATAATAGATTGTGAGCAGGTTAGGAGTGATTAAAAAGGGCCAACTGAAGTAGACCATGTGGTTCTTGCCTGTCATGAGAGTCTCCTTTCTGTTTTCCTGACATTGTAGTAATGTATTGTGCTTAAGATGGCTAGTTGTAGAGGGAATGCTGTTTTAGTATGCATATCATCCTTAGGAAATGTGAGGATATATTTAAACCTGTGTAGTGGTGGTGACAGCGTAAACACTGAGGTTTCCTTGTCAGGTACAGAAAGAAGTGTTGGGGTGGGAGGAAAAAGTGCCAGAGTGAAAAGGCAATCTGTATGTCTTTGCATTGACTAAGATGTTTGAAATGTAAGGAACTGAACTGTTTAAGTGCTCTTGTTTCCATGGGACACTGTGTGTTGTGCATTCAAAATTTTTATACATATACATTTATAATTGTCCTTTGGAAACACAGAGTGCACAGCTGCTATATTATAGTGTGTCAGGATAAGTTTATGCAGTCCTTGCCTTTCTTGAAACATTTGGGTGCACAGTGTGATGCAATAAAGAATTCTGACTTTGTAGATACATTTAGCACTGTGCTAGGATCATTAGATGTATTAGTTTCATGTTACTGTATAGTATGGTAGATGGCTGGTGACTGTTTTGGGACAGTGTATATACATTCTGACAGGTGTTATGCTTGTTAAATCCAGAGGCGAAACTCAAAAAAGCTATCCGGGATGCATATAAGAGCATCTTGAGAACATACTCTTGTTTTATTTTGATATCTGATCAGAAGATTTTCTTACTACACAAATTGAATGCAGTAAAACTCATTGAAAAGTGCAGACTGCTGCTAAGTGTGATAGAATAATGTAAAAGTTTCACCACTGATAATAATGCCATGGCATTTTGGGCAAATAAGTGTGCAATGTAGTCAACTGGAGTGCACATTTTAACTTACAGGTTTATATAACAAATTATTTCTCAGTTTACTTGTGGCACAAAATACTCAGTTTGTAATTCTTTTGTGTTTGTTCATTCCAGAATGTGGTGAACAGCTTTTAATAGCAGTGTGACATTTGGAGTTACTGCCAGACATGCAAGGAAAAGTATGGCAGTGGATATGTAACATATGCCAGCAGAACTGTCTGAAATTTTGTAAAGAATTATATGTCATTTGAATATCAAACTGATTTGTACAGGTGCTTGTGTTGAAAATGGATTTATAAAGCTGCTTGTGTTAAAATGTATCAACAGTGTTTCCTGCTGAACAGCAAAGAAATGTACATGAATTAATGTAACTCTTTAAATGTATATACTGTAACAGCATATACTGGATGAGAAAATTTTAATTCACCTGACATTTGAAAAATATTCTTGAAATTAAATTGCTTTAAGGGTTAAGCCATAAAGATGTTATCCCACAGCTTTGAAGGGAGCTGGAGCTACAATGTCTGTAAGAAGTATGGTTTATTAGCTCCTGTAGGAAGAAGGGAAGTGCATTAAGGTTTTATAACTTCCAGGAACTGCAGTAGATCTGAGCAAAGCTCTGTCTGTGTGTATGGCAACACACAGATGCTAAAACCCTGACAGCTTCTAGTCATGCTGGATAGTGCAGGAAGAAGAGTCATATGACCAGATGTATGTGATGTCATTCTGTACAAAAATAATGTTTTAATATTAGAGGAGACTGAAGTCTCAGGGGCAGTCTGTTCTTGGAAACCTGAATAGAAAGACCCTTACCCACATCATATTGTCTTGTGGTAGTAAGTAACTTAATTAGGGAACAGTAATTCTTTTAGTCAATCAGGAATAGATAGTGAAATTAGCTAAATACTGTTTTTCTGTATCTGTGTGAAACTTTCCATCAGTGTTATTTTTAATATTTCCTGTAACTGAAACTCTGGTGTTTACTTAAAATAGATATTTAGTATATTCATGTTCTTTTATTATTAAATATATTTCAACTTTTCACTATGGCTGGTCCTTTTAGAAGAATATTTAAGTTCTGAGAGTATTTGCATATATTTATTTGGCGATAACTCTGGCCACTCCTGAAAGCCTTGCTATTTGGTCAACATTACCATTTGTATTAATATTAATTTCACTCAGTATAATTGTGTACCCTTACAAGAGCCTTAGGTAGCTGGCATTGTAGTGTCTGGTGGCAGTGATAACTATCTTATAGTCTGGGCGGAAGGGGGCATAGCTAGTAAACCTGTGCCAACCTTTCCCATGTTTGTGTGTGTGTGTGTGTGTGTGTGTGTGTGTGTGTGTGTGTGTGTGTGTGTGTGTGTGTGTGTGTGTGTGTGTGTGTGTGTGTGTGTGTGTCAGCTAATTGGAGCAGGAACACAAAGCACTGGTTTCACAGAGAATGGTGGAGGACTTGGCTTGGGCACTCAGCTGAGGACTTATTTCTGAAGCTGTGCCAATGGGGAGTCTTACTGGGGACCTGGAGGGAGAGAGATAGAGAAACCCAGACCTTCGGCTGACTATGTTCCCTGTGTGCTCTTAAGGGAAATTGTGCTTGATGCAGAAAGGTCTGCATCTGGAAATACTGGGTGTATCCATTGGTATT
Organism: Protopterus annectens; assembly: GCF_019279795.1. Lineage (NCBI taxonomy): Eukaryota > Metazoa > Chordata > Ceratodontiformes > Protopteridae > Protopterus > Protopterus annectens. Next base: position 1,826,007,923 of record NC_056741.1, read on the forward strand.
CCAGGTGAACATCCCTCTCCAGTGTCAGTGGTGAGGATTTAGGCTGCATGATTACTGGCCTAGAGTTGGGACATCACAAGCAGTTCAAGAGGTTTCAAGAGTACTGCACTGAGCATCAGGGACTGTGTGTGCGTGTGTGTGCGTGTGTGTGCGTGTGTGTGTGTGTGTGTGTGTGTGTGTGTGTGTGTATGTCCACATATGTTTATTGTTTTTTAAACTGTGTTTTATGTGTGTGAGTGGTTGAGGGCAGGCTCTGACACTGCACTCCCTTACTTACATGTACTAATTCCACAGTCACACAACTGCAACCAAAATAAAACTTAATGTTTGTGCTACTTTTATCAGTACATTAGCACTAATCAGCAATCTCTGAAGGAGAGAGAGAGAGAGAGACAGAAAGACAGAGACAGAGAGATACGTAGTTTAGTGAGTTGCATTCCATTGATTTTCACTGTATAAGAATAGGTCTGTGAAACACATTTATGAAAGTCATGTTAAGAAAGTCTGCTTTTTCCTGTGTTGCTGAGCCATCTCAGAGTTAACATATTTAAAGTTTTGGGGGTGTGGGGAGCACAGCAGGCAGTACCTTGGGACATTTTATTGCAATGGAAATGATTGCTCAATTATATCAATGTAGCAGCCAGAGTTATCTGTGGACATAATACAACAGTAGGGTTAGAGCATTTTCTGATTTCACCACTGCTAAGCAGTCAAGGTAGTATATATTATTATGAGATGTGTGGGGGATGGGGGGGGGCTCTTTTCCAAAAAAAAACAATGTTTTCTGTGTTTTTGAGAAGTTTGATGGCTTGGTTCAGTTACATTGTTTATTCAGTAGACGGAATCTTGATACAGCTTGTCATTGATAATTCAAAAATATATATAACTATTTCATTTGATATAAAATACATTCCATCAAAACAAAAACAAAAAAAAAACATTGACATGATTGAAATCACACATCACTGAAAACATAAATCACTGGATAGAAATGTTTGTATACACTAAATATACTTCTAAAGCATCACAGAGTTAATGGGATGGTTTCAGAAAGGCTCTCACCAGTTATAAACTGAAGCTTGGGCTGTTCTTCTGGTAATGGCCCTTTCTGATTTATGATCCTACATGGTCTCTAGGATCACCATGGTGGGCCATCACCTTGTATGAGGCATTCCAGGAGAGAGGCCTGTGCTAATTAGCCATGTGCTTTTCCTCTTTGAAATACTTGTGTTAAGGCATTTACGCAGCAGATTGAGTCGTGGAATCACTCAGCTGTGTAATTTTGCTCTGCTGACCAAGTTAGTTAACTCAGTCAGAAGTTTGCATCCATCCATTAGTTCCAAAGGGTCAGATCACATTAGAGGCAGGTGCTTGGAAGTTTAGGGGACAGAACTGGGTTGTGTGTGTGTGTGTGTGTGTGTGTGTGTGTGTGTGTGTGTGTGTGTGTGTGTGTGTGTGTGTGTGTGTGTGCATGTGTATGTGCATGTGTACATGTGTGAGACTGTGTGACTGCTTGGGTGGTCACAGTTGGGGGCATTAGGTAGGGGATAGATGGGGCACGTGTATGTTATTGAATGGATATGTGTGGGCAAGGAGGTGTTCTTAGACTAATGAGCAAATCTACAAATCCTGCAATATTGGGGGGCAGCCTTTTTGTATTCCTGCAATGTCACTTAAAAAGTAGAGAGAACAACTGTTTTGCAGCACAAATGACATATGGGCAAAGTGGAGCACTAACCACCACGAACACTCATCAAATATCATCCTAACTCATTTAAAAAGAAGAAAAATGGGGGAAACCTCAAATTCTATACCCTTGGAACAGAGAGCAACCTATCTTCTAAGCTAAACTTTAGTTCTCTGCACTAAGACGAGAGACCAGAGATACTGTTTAAATATTTTCCCAGGTCATTAAAAGCACAGTGGTAAAAAATGCTTCAACCCCCCATGCCCTTGGCTTGGAAAACACTTCATTGACAGTAATTTAGTCCTCTGTGCTGCAGAGGAACTTTAGCATTTGAGTATAGTTTTTGATTAATAAAAAGTATGAAATTCTAATGACTAGTATTATTGACTGACTGTAATGGTCCATCAGTTATGTGGGGCATTCTGTAAAATCAGAGACAGTTGAGAGTGATGGTAGTGTGTCAATGTGTGGGTAGGGGATGGGGCTGCCATACCACTCAATGACCATGTTCAAGATTTCCAGAAAAATCCAGGTGAAACACTAGATGACACCAGGGAGAATTTTTGTAGATATTAGTCCAAGTCACGAAAAAGGTAATAGAGCAACAAGTGTAGCACTGTCTGGACAAAAAGAAGACTGGAACTCTAATGGCTGACGACATTGACAGACTGTAATCATACGTGATTTATGAGAAGCAGGGGAAAAAAATAATGGGATACGTCAGTGATTTTCTGTCAACTTAGGGGCAAGGAAAAGGTGTGTGTGTGTGTGTGTGTGTGTGTGTGTGTGTGTGTGTGTGTGTGTGTGTGTGTGTGTGTAACTGAAGGAGATGCCTATGCCAGCATGATGCATGGACCACCAGAGATGATTACCACAGGAAAGTGCTGATCATTACTATTAGCAATTACTAGTAGCAATGTATTGAGAGAGGGATAGAACTGAAGCTGAAGTCACCAACCATGGAACCAACCACACAAGGCATGGAAGAAAATCAGATCTACAGTAATGTGTCTCTCCCTTACTGCTTTACCTCCAAGGTGCCATTAACGCACTGTTTAGCTTGATGCCGTTAGTGCCTTCATGAAGTAGCATCTACAGTGCCTTACACCCTACGGAGCTTCAGACAGCTCGTTTTACTTAAAAGTTTACGGCCTTCTTTAATGGCTCATTAGAAAGCCATTTACAATGTACAGATTTGTTTTTCCCTTGTATTTAACTGAGCTCTTACAGTTTTTACTTGCAGAGAAAGCACGCTACTGAAACCCTCCATTCAGTCTTTCCCTAGTGACACTCGTTTGTCCATGTTAAGTTATATCTGAAAATATAACTTATATACAAGTAATTTATCAGTGTAGACGGACCTTTTTCTGTCACTGTTACTGTACCGTGCTGCTGTCTTTTAGTCCTCTGTTGTTGAATGACAGTTGATTGTTTCTGCCTTTGTGGTCTTCCTCGGCTTTTATATTTGTGTTTGCTCTCCCTTCTATTTTCTCTTTTCTGTGTTTACCAGTATAAATATATGGGATATCGCTTAGTCTCACACTGGTTATTTCTCATTCTATCTCAATAATCTGACAGTTGTATATGGCTGTCGTACTGCTAACCTATTTTGTAAGCTTGCCCCGCCTTCATCCTATCTGTACCAATCAGTGCTAATCATAGTTGTTAAAGGATCATACTGCAAACCACGTGGTTTTTGAAAATATACTACTATAGTGGAGTCTCCAGTAGCGTGCTCACCTAGTAAGTTGTTTTTTGTTTTTGAAACATGAATGTTTTCAACTAGCTGTATCCTATAATTTCATGATATTATTCCTCTCAATATGTACTATCCATATTTATGGGTTTTATTAGTGAGTAGAGCCTTTGTCTAATGTATGTGATAGAACATGTGCTTTACTAATTAAAGTTTTAGTGGTGATAGTTTAGCTGTATCCTGTAATATTATGATATTATTTATCTCAACTTGTTCTATCTGTATTCATGGTTGTATTAGAGAGTAATCCCTCTGTTTACCATATGTGTGTTTGCTTACTTTGTTTATAAGAAACTGTGCTCTACTAATTATTGCTATAGCTGTGTTAGTTTAATCTTGTTTTTACAAGGGGGCACTGTTGTTAAAACCTGTTCTTTTATTTCTCTCACAACATAGTGCATTTGTACAGTTTATTTCTGTTATTGTCTCTATCCACGTGTCCTGTAATATTGAAGGATTGGTATTGCAATTGTCTTTTTATTGCTGTTACTGGAAATGCATGATAGAATAATTTTTAAACACTGTAATGCTTATCTGTTTTTTGCCTCTCTCTTATTTCAGGTAATTTGTCTCTCCCTTACTGCTTAACCTCCAAGGTGCCATTAACACACTGTTTAGCTTGATGCCGTTAGTACCTTCATGAAATAGCATCTACAGTGCCTTACACCATACGGAGCTTCAGACAGCTCGTTTTACTTCAAAGTTTATGGCCTTCTTTAATGGCTCACTAGAAAGCCATTTACAGTGTACGGATTTGTTTTTCCCTTGTATTTAACTGAGCTCTTACAGTTTTTACTTGCAGGGAAAGCATGTTACTGGAACCCCCCCCCCCCCTTCACTCAGTCCTTCCCTAGTGATACTCGTTTGCCCATTTTAAGTTATATCTGAAAATATAACTTCTATACAAGTAATTTATCAGTGTTGACAGACCTTTTTCTGTCACTGTTACTGTACCATGCTGTTTTTAGTCCTCTGCTGTTAAATGACAATTGATTGTTTCTGGCTTCGTGGTTGTCCTCGGCTTTTCCCCGCTCTGTTCTCCCTCACTATGCTCGGGCTCTCTCCGCTCCCCTACCCTGCCCCCATTCCCACCCACTACCTCTACATTTATATTCAACTAGCCACTCCCTCTACTTTTTCAACCAGTCCCCACACTTAACTATTCTCTCTGCCAAACTCCAACTTCCTATCTCCTTACCCCTCCTACACACTGACCACTTATCCTACTTTAAAAATGTATTCTACCACTAACTCACAACTCCCTGTATTCCAACAAACACTACTTCTACTCCTCCCCATCCTACTATGTGCATACTACCAAACCATCTATGAAGATACCTCCTCAGGTATGACTACCCTACCAAGTTGCACATTCCCATATAAATTAAACCTCAACAGTTCAATTTACAAGAAACCTTTTATCAGTCTCACAAATAAAACCAAAGATTTACCTGTCTCTACCAAATCTAAACACTATCTATACTCATTTCCGGCTAAAACACTAAAGGATGGAGACATTCACCCTAACCCAGGCCCACTAATCAACACTTGCAGAACCAACTCCTCCCCCATCCCCACCCACCTCCAGCATAGATCCTTATCTAATCTCTTAGTCATTCATCTGAACATTAGAAGCATAAAAAATAAACTACAGGACTTGCATGCTCTTATAGCTACATACAACCTAGACATTCTTGGTCTTTCTGAAACCTAGTTAAAACCAACCATAGCAGACAATGAAATTCTCCCTCCAGGCTACAACATTCTAAGTTCGGCTCGTTTACTGAAAAAGGGTGGAGGGGTAGCGCTTGTGTATAAAAAACACCCTGGACATGACCAAAGTAATCCATAATGTTCCCTCACACAATAATGCAGATATCTTAACCACCAAAATTAAAATGAATACCAGGAAACATATCAATATTGTCTGTGGATATATTCCCCTGGTGCTAATATAGCTACCTTAGAAGCCATTCTCAATGGACTTTCTTACTCTAATCCCCAAGAAACTATTATTCTAGGGGATTTCAATATTGATTGGAACCTGTGTTCCACACAATCCCAATCCAGTCACATTAACTTATATGGGTTTCCCCAACTAATAAAATCTCCCACTAGACTCAATAAAAATAAGAACAATGGAAGTGTCCTAGACTGGATACTCACTAACCAACAACCTCATAACTACATCTCCAGAACCCTCCCAGATGACTTAAATGATCACCCCCCCCCCCTCCATCTTTATCATAAAAACCAAAACTAATAAAATCCATCAGCCCATTTATCAGACCATCAGGAATAAAAAGAATTTCAACCCCTACAGCTTCCAATATGATGTAATTAGTTGTAACTGGTCTATACTCCGCCAGCTGCCACTAGATGAAGCTGTAAACTTCTTTAATTCTACCTTTCTCTCCATCCTAAACTCACATGCTCCCCCACATAGATCCAGACCCAAACCTAAGCCAGCACCTTGGCTTCCCAAAAATACCAAAATAAAAATTTCATAAAGAAACTCAGCCTGGTCCAAATGGAGAACCACCAAATCTGTTATAGACCAGGTCAACTACAGGCAACTTAGGAATGACACAAAGAGATCCATTCTAAAAGACAAAATAGACTATTTCCATAACCTACTAATCAAGCATCAAAATCAACCACAAATGTTTTGGGCAAGAATAAATAAAATACTAAGACCTGGTAAAGTTACCACACCTACCCCCTCCACTCCAGAAGGAACTAAAACTGATGATCTACCAGACACTTTCAATAAATACTTTACTGACACCATACTCACCCTTGCCAAACAACAGACAGACATCTCTACTGATAGTCTAGACCTAATAGTCACCAATGACAACATTACCTTCAGCTTACAACTAATGACAACATTACCTTTAGCTTACAACCAGTCCCCACCAGTTATTAGAAAACTCTTGACTAAACTTAAACCAACTGCCCTGGCTGCTGACTGGCTCCCAGCTGAATACTTATGACTGGCAGCTGATGTTATTGCTATCCCTATCTACATCTTAATAAATAGAACAATCACAGAAGCCACCATTCCCAGCATTTGGAAGGTATCACATGTCATACCTCTCCATAAAGGTGGAAACTATCTAGAGTTATCCAATTATAGGCCTATAGCCATCCTCTCACCATTAGCCAAAATTATGGAAAAGTGTATTCATAGCCAACTTATGCACTACCTAATTCAGAACAAACTTCTCACAAACTCACATCACGGCTTTAGACCCTATCATAGTACCACAACAGCATTGCTATCATTCACGAACTCCGTCAACCAGAATAGGAATAATGGCAAAATCTCATCACACTCTTTTTAGACCTTTCTAAAGCTTTCAATATGGTCATTCATAACAAACTATTACTCCCTCTTTGTAAACTTTCCCTACACAACCAAACTATCAACTGGTTCCAAAATTACCTCCAAGGTAGACATCAGGCAGTGATCTGGAAAAACATACTATCCACTCTTATACCTATATCATTAGGAGTTCCACAAGGTTCTATATTAGATCCTCTACTATTCTCAATCTTTGTTAATGATCTACAGTCAGCTACCCCTGAAGCTACCTGTATACAATATGCAGACGACTCTGCATTGGTATGCTCAGCCAATTTCCTCCCAGAACTCCAATCCCTGACCCAGAAAACATTTAACTTAGTAGAAAACTGGTTTTCTAGCAGCCATCTTATACTAAATGCTAATAAAACCAAGCTATTGCTGTTCCCTCAACCTGTTGTTCATCTCAGGTCACTTTCAGTATCACATCCAACAACAACAGTACCATGATATCTCCCCCATTTTAACTAACCTCTCAAAAACCGAACTAAATAAGTTAACCGCCTGCTACAACCATATCGCTAGAGTCACTGTAGGATCTACCTATCATACACATCACTGTCAAAATCTGAAACTACTAAAATGGCTCGAGTTCCCTAATCTACTTCTCTATAATCAGCTTACTTTAGCCCATAGATTACTTCTTTACCAACCAGACAGAGTACCAGGAATACAACCCTTACTTATCTCTCACAGCAGTATCAGACCACTGAGATCTAATCACAAATTAATGTTAAAGACCTCTAAATCCTGCAGTCATGCTGGTGATTCACTATTCTCCAACTACATAGCAAAAGCTTGGAGCTAGCTCCCTCCTGCTTTAACCCGAGAACCCTCTCCAACAAAGTTTAAAATTTCAGCAAAACATTATTTTGCCAACCACTGGTTATGTACCTGCACTTGCCCAGGTTAATCTCCCTCAGCATACCTCTCTAAGCAGCTCCTTGCTTATATATATATATTTTCTTTTTCTTTTCTCTCCTCATTTCTACTGACATCCCTACTCACATAGTGTACTACTTCCTTTTCCTTACTTCCTAATTTAATGTAATTTTTTTCTCTTGTTATCTTTGTGTATATTCTTTGTTTGAGCTGTTAGTATTATACTTATTAATTGTATTTGTTTAATATATACTGTATTTCTGGAGCTTTTCTCCCCGGGCCTCCACTGAAAATGGATATGGATCCAGTTGGACTTTCCCGGTTAACAAATGTAAAATAAATAAATAAATTAGCAAAGGCAAGGTTCCAAGAGATGCAGATCATAGGAGGTTACTAGGCTGTTGGCCCTGAGGCCTTTATAAGCCTAGCCAAGAGTTTAGCTCATGTTTAGACAAGTCTGCACCCAAAGCCCCTGTCCATCAGGGACACAGACGGAATCTCAGGGGTGTATTTTCTGTTTCCCATCCAGTTATCCAGGTTGCGCTTAAAAAGGTATAATGAGGTACTCTGCTTGACATGGAGAGGGAGTCTATTCCACAGATGTGGTAGTCTCTGGGGCACAAATTTGTCTTGCCAACAAGTCCTATTGATATCACAGCCCAGGCTGAGGTCACGTGTATGGGTTACCCGAGTGGAGCTTGACATGTGGATATGCAGCAGTCCCATCAAGATGGGTCTGAGATTGCTTTGTATGCCAGACAGAGGTCAACTCTGAGGAGTCTGTATGAAACTGAGTAGAAGGACAGGGCTTTTAGCATGTCTATGTAGGGTAGATATTTGAGTCCCTGGATTCTCTTGGTGAGGAACCTCTGTGGTCACTCCAGTTGCTGCATGTGCTTTGCGAGGTTAGCTGATAATGAGGTCTTTCCTCTTTGCAGCCAGTAGGTCTGTGAAATGCCCTTTTGCTGTAGATAAATGCAAATAAATGAATAAATCTAAGATTTAGTCTCCGCTCTTAACATGTGCTGAGAGATTATTTCTAAATCCCTGGGAATTACTCAGCATGTTTTTTTTTTTTTTTGTAAGGTGGAAGGAGGGCAGAGTACCCCGATAAAACCCATGCAATCATTGGGGAACATGCTGATGATTTCACACAGACACTGAATGGAAGAAAGGATTAAACCCTAGACCCTGATTTGCAAGACAGAAGTCTTTGAGGCTAAAACACTATTGTTGTCTAGTGCTGATTCAAATATGTGTATCTAGTTTCTGTAATGTTTCAGTTGTTGTATAAGGCAGTTGAGAAATGTACTTTTTTTGGCAATGCTGTAGCAATGCTGATTACAGAGATGCTGATAATCACATAAGTCATACTTTTCCAGGCATGTAAAGCCAGGATAGGAGGAAGTAGTAAGCCAGAGTGATAACATTCTAACTGCCACACATTTGGGAAGTAATCATTTTTTTTATAATGATAATTTCAACGTATATATGTTATTGCGACTTTCATGTGGAGTAATCCATCAAAAAGAGTCATTGTAAATTAATGTGAATCTGGATCAGTTTTATGATTTTAGTGAAGGATGTCATATTGTACAGCATCATAAACAGTCCCCCTAGGCATCAAGAACCTCAAAAGTAGTATGAGCTTCATTCCATAGATGGGCTAATATTCCCTTAAAAGAATCTGACAAAAAGGAAAATCTACATATCTTTTTTTTTTTTTTAGTGCTGGTATAGTGCATAATTGTAGTCTTAAAGTAACCCCCCCCCCCCGAACATTTCTTGAAAGCTTTCCTCTCACTTTGGGCACATAAGGCACTTGATTTTGGTGCAAGCTGGTCATTTGATGCTTTTCTGATTAATTGGAGTCATGAGTTGGCAGGGTGAATTGAATTAGTGCAGTTAGAGGAGGGACTGTTTCACCCTCCCCAGGGTATAGCAATCACCAGCACAAAGAAGGAAAAGCAGAATTTTGTGTATTTGAATGTAATAGCATTTGATTTTGAAAGATTTGTCTTGTAGCTCACAGTGCAGTTTGCAGCTCAGTGGCATGTGTTTGTGCTGCGATTTTATAAATTCAAGAGGCGTAGTTATTTTAAATTAGGTTTGTTAACTGGATAGAGCACTGATCCCATTGGACCCATTTCAGTCCAGCCCGGGGGGAAGCACAGTAAATGAATGCCATTATATACAGAAGGAATGTCAAAGTGCAGTATATGCATATATTCTAGAAAAAGTGAATATCATATTTGGCTTAAGGGTATAAAGGCAATACGAAAATGACATTATATACAGAGTGACTGAAAATAAATGCAGTATATACATGCATTAAATATATAGTGGCATGCTGAAAGAATCACAATTAAAAATAGAGTCAGAGCAAGGTATGTAGACAGAAGAAGGGAAAGAAGAGTTTAAGTTATATGACTAGAGAGATAGCAGGAACATTTTCCTAGAGTACTGAAATGTACTTTTATTCGTGAATGGAAAGTGGGATAAGAGGAATGATCGTTAAGAAAAGAAGGGAGAGATTCCCAGAGTTTGGAACCAAGTACTGAGAAAATATGGTCTCTGCAGAGAAGCTTAGTTTTTTTTGAGGGGGGGGGTTAACAGAGGAGGAGGAGTGGATAAGATGTGCAAGGCTGTATACTGGTGAATATATGAATAGTCTGGAAGTTAGTGGGGGGGGATGGTGTCATTCTTGGTAAGTTTAAATAGTTGAGAAGCAAGTAGAAAGTCAGCATGTTGTTCAATTGGTAGTCAGCTTTTTCAATTGATTTGCCGTGGTGGTAATTTCTTAGGAAGTGAGACGAATCTGCAAGTGACATTTGAAACAGACTGAATGGTGAATATATTTCTTTTAGAAGCTGCAGCAGTTGACAGAAGACAATATTCTAGTTAAAAAAGGCTCATTAGGTGATCTGTTGAAACTCCATACTACCCTCAAGGGGTTTATATGTATTTCACATATTTTGTTATTGAATGTTGGTCTCTTTATCTTTTTTATTTCACTTCTGGAGTATTATTCGAGCTCTATATTGTGGTCCATGTTACCCTAGTTGATTCATTCCATTAGCAGTAGTATTTCATGTTTTTAGTGTACACTTTATACACAAGGTCCGACTACATGTATATGTGTGCTTCAGGGTCCTGTGAGGGGGATACATGGAACCAGTAGTTTTGTTCGAGTACTTCTATATATTATTTTTTCTAACAATTAGTTATATTAGGATTATAGTATAACATCTTTGAGGAGAGTATAAATTTGTTCCAATTCAACCTTGACAGACCAGTATCGTATTCATTACTATCCACGAAGTTTGAACAGACGCTCAGTGGATCAGCACAGAACAGCTGGGCGGTTAGAAGGTAGTAGTTACATAGTTGAGAGTACTAATAGGTTTGATAGTTTAATTTACCTTTTTTTGTTAGATCAGTACTGCTGGAGACTAGTATTATACCCAGTATCACCTAGGTAGTCTGGGTAGCAGTTCACCAGATCAGCATAGACGAGGGTGAGGGTTAGAGGGTATTAGCTTCTTTGCTGAGGGTATAACAGTTTGGAATAGGGTGGCGGTCTGAAGATATCAGCTATACCGCCGAGTTGGTAACACATACCTGTTACTCCTTTCAGCAACAAGTCATTCCCCTGCCTTCATAGTGGTGACCAGCCTGGTCGGTAGATATCTGGATTGGACCCTTGCGGTCATTTGGCTTTGGTTTTCTTCATCGTTCACAGCTCTCCTAAGTAGCATGAGAGATTTGTTCTTCTGTGTTTTCACACAGGCTAGTATATCGAGTAGGAAATGAAGCATAGAATGTATAAATGAAGCATCATCACCTATTTTCATAGAGTAGTAGCAATAAGATAGGCAACGTATATGTTTTGAGAAACATTATTTCACACTGTAGATATGAGACATCGACGATATAGAAACTAGTTGTATTAGTTTTTAGTGGAGAGTGGTCTTACGGGTTCGTGAATTTGTTTTTCAATTCTTTGAATTTGTTTTTTAGTCCGAGGTCATCAATCCCCATGGGGCATGACAGTAATTGTTAGCGCTTTTTCATTTATTTTTAGTTTCCCATTCGGCAGTGGGCATATTTTATAGTTGTTTAGAACTTATTTATCTATTTATTTTTGCAGGCTGTTTAGATTTTATATGTGTGCATGTATACATCATCTTTCAGCAACCTGTTTTTCTTGTGAGATGTTATCAATGTTTGGTTTTCCATTGTCCTTTCAAATGTACCCAGTCATTTATTGTATTGTAGTATTTTTTTCTTGTGCTTGGGCTTTAAATCTGCAGGAGTATCAAACGTGATTTGTCATTCTTAAATTAGTGAGTTGTTTAAAATGTCTTGATGAGGGTGAGACACTGTTTGCTTGTTTGTTCTTTGTGAATATAGACAGAAAAGAGGAGAGGTTCCAGAATAGATTCTTGTGGTTTACCTTTCTGCAGAGGGACTGATGTAGAAGTAGATTAACTGAAATTAACTGAGAAGTGGTGGTTAGAAAGGTAGTTTTTGAACCAGGGCAATGTGTCATCACTAATGCCTATGTCAGTGAGATGGTGTAGGAGAAATGAGTGATTAACATGATCAAAAGTTCTAGTGAAGTCAATAAAAATTGCTTCAGTAATTAGGCCTTTGTCCATTCCAGGAAGAATGCTGTCATTGAGTGGCAAGATAGTTGTGGATTTACTGCAATCAGACCAAAAGCTATGCTGCTTTTTTTGCAAACAACAAACATTGTATTAAATTATCATGTATAATGTAGGCAAACTTAAATTTATATACATGAAAATAAATCATAGTGACACAATCTCAGTTGCAAACATTATACATTACAAACTGTTCTGACACAACTGTAGCTGCAAACATTATACATCACTTTTAATATATCCAGTCATTGTCAGTCATCTATTACATTACCTATTTCAAATTCGATCTTCTTTTAAACCTCGTTCCTTCTCTGCATGTATTGATCCCACATTTCCCATTTTTTCCTATGCAATTTGCTTTTACCCTTTTCTAAAGATCCCAGTTCCAGTTGTTTTATCTCTTACTATCTTCTCTACTTCTAGTAAAGTTGGTTTAGACTTCGATTTCCATTTTCTAGTAATTGCTTTTTTTGACAGCCATCATAATCAGACTCAGCAAGGCTTTACTATGTCTAGGCATTTCTGATTCTGTATCACAGCTCAAAAAGTAATTTCCCTAGTTGCTCTAATTTGCTTACCCAGCATCTACAACAGAGCAGTCTGCAGGGAGCCTTTAAAATCAGCCAACTCATTACACCTCTAGAAAATATGTACCCATTTACCTCCAAATATGTACCCATTTACCTCCGCCTTCCCCATCCCATCTCCAACATTTGCTGTCTACCTGAGGAAAAATTCTTTGGGGTCTACTTGAGGTATAAAAATACCTATGCAAACACTTTCACGTAAAGATCCAAAATCTTCTAGATTTTGTTGCATATTGGGAACCATACAAATATCCCCCATTGTTTCTTTGTGAATTAAATATCCAGTCTCTCTTCCCAGTCCTTCCTAACCTCCTCTGATTGATTCTTATAGTTGTTATGCAGTATTTTATATGCTTTACTAATTATGCATTTCTTAATGGCAACTTTTGTTCTAGATTCTACTAAAAACTCTACTGGTCTTTCATTTAGGACCCCCCTATTTCTTTCTCTTTCCCTATACTCTGATATGAATCCTTATTATGGAAGGCAGTCTCTAACCCGCAGCTCAAACAAGTTCTCGGTGTCTTCCCATTCTATTACCTTTACCTGTCTAGTTATTTGCTCCCAATACCTTGGTTCCTTCGCCAATTTTCTCCAATATATTCCTGCCCCCTCTTGCCTATTGTCTATATTGATAATTGCAGTCATCTCTATCGGCAGAATCTCCTTTCTCCATTCCCATGTTGGCTTAGTTCTTAGAAGACCTGCTACTTTAAATGAATATAATATTCTGTATGATTATTGCTATTGTTCTTAAAGGTCTGCATCCAAAATCCTAGTCTTTCCCTGTTACTTGAGCTTCCCCCATTTCATCATAATCTCTTTCCACTTTGAATTACAATTTTCTGCTTGTCCTATGTATAGGAGGCTTAACTGTGTTGCTCTGAAATACCCCTTCAACTCTGTTAATCTCAATCTGACCTGCTCTTTTGGAAGAATAAGCTTATCCCACTTGACTCTTGCCACCCCCCCCAGATAAAATCCTTCAGCGCTTTATTAATTACTATCAATAACTTTTCCTCTGGTTGATAAAAATATGCCTGACCTTTGTATAAGAGTAAAGGGACTAAAAACATTTTAACTGCTTGTGTCTTACTATCGACATCCATATAACAAAGCTTCCATTTTCTCAGTGTTTGTATTATCTTTTGTTCAGTCTCTTCCCACATATCCTTAGCTGCCATGCCAGAGTCATTTTTAATCCAAATTCCTAGCTACTTCATTTTATCATGTCCCCGTAAGTATGGATATTGGTGGACCAATTTGTATTTGGGTACATAATTTACCGCTATTGATTTTGCTTTAGCTTCATTCATTTTGTATCCCGAAAAGGTCTGAAACTGTCTGAATATGTTTCACAGCACTGTAATGTCCCTTTCGGTTTTGTCAGGTATAAAATAATATCATCTGCAAATAGAGCCAGCTTTTCTTGACTGCCAGATCATTTATATCCTTGAATTTCTGAGTCCCCTATTTTCTTGCCAGTAGTTCTGAATATAATGCAAATAACAAAGGGGAGAGAGAGGATACCCCTGCCTGTTTCCTATGTTCAAGCAGAGATCATCAGAGAGGACCCCATTCCCTTTAATTGTTGCCTCCGATCCCTCATATATCCTCCTAATCAACCTTAAACTTTTATCAGGGAATGCAAATGCTTCCATTGCTCTGCTCATAAAATCCCAGCTTACTCTGTCAAATGCTTTCTTTGCATCAAGACCCACGAACAACAGTGGTGTTTTCTTACGTTTTGCTTCCCTCTGGATCATCACTGTTCTGTTAATGTTGTCAGATGTTTGCTTCCCCTCCAGAAAAACTACATTGATCCATACCTGTCAGTTTTGCCATTCTTTTAGCCATTATAGAGATAAACACTTTATAATCATGATTTAATATTGAAATGGGCATGTATGAAGCTGGATCTGATGGATCTTTACCCTCTTTAGGTTTGACAATTACTACCGCTTCCTTCCAGGATGTTGGTACTTCTATTAAAATAAATATTAAAATACTTTTTAACAAAACCTTCCAGATCTTTCAGTTTTTTTTTTCCTCCCAGCTTCCAAACTTCCATAGGAATGCCATCTATTCCTGGGACTTTCCTGTAGATTGGTTATACATCACCATTTTTATCACATCTTCTCCTATCCTAACTGTTAGTAATTGAGCCTTCTCTGCCTCTAACCTTGGCAAATGTAATTCTTCCATAAACATTTCCATTTGTACCTTTTCTTGATTTCCATATTTTTCTGCTTTATACAGACTGTCATAGAATTTCCAAAATATTTCTAATACTTCTACAGGATCCCTTATTATCTTCCTTGTTATATGCTCCCTAAGCTTAGTGACAGTCCTTTCTACTTTCTGTTGCCTGAGTTGTTGTGCTAAAAGATTTTGTACTCTAGAGTTATCGGAAAACAGTTGGTTAACAGTTAACAGCTATCTTTCTAAACTTATGCATATTATCGCGGTAATCCCTTATTTTCTGTTTAGCTTTCTGCAGTTGCTCCTCTTCTTCCTCTGTGAGAGTCCCCCTCTTTTACAATACTTTAACACTTGTCAGTCCCTCTAAATAATTCTTGTTATTTCTTAACCATATCTCCCTTTCTATTATTTCCACCCTATTTTTCAATTCCACTTTAATTTTATAACACTCCATAGCTATATTTTCACAAGAAGTTTGTATCTTCTCTAGTAGCTCCTTAATAATTTCCACTACCCATTCCTTAAATTTCTCACTTTTCAAAAGATAGGTGGGAAAGCCAGTGTCTCATTTTTATTTCATTACCCTGAATTTTTATTTTACTTATTATTGGTGCATGATCTGAAATATTTATTGGGTACATATCAAGACCTTCAGTTAAATGCACGTTCCTGTGAAATGTAAATTCTGTCCATCCTAGCACAGTTTTTGTATCTTGGTGAATAATATGTAAATTCACTCCAAACTCCTATTACTGAATTCGGTACTTATGTATTATCGCAACCAGATTTTTGCGGTTGCGGTAATAAGTTTGTTTGCCTAAAAACGGATAGTGGGAGTTGTGTTAAGGTGGAATTTGATGTTTTCGATGGGTATGATTTACTTTGTCCTTACATTTGGTAAGGTAAATCAACGTGGAGAAGGAGAAGTGAAACTACGTACTGTAAAGTTGGTCACACTGCTGTCGAGCCGCAGAAAATGAAAGATGGACACCTGGGAAATGTTTGGTTGAACTTCTGCTGTTCTGCAACATGGATTACTTATAAGTGTACAATACTTTCTTCAGAAAATAAGGCACAGAGACCTGCAAATCTTTTTTTGGTAAATTGTTGGGTTTATTGTTGCAAACTGTTGAATAGAACTGAAGTTAAGGAGAATAAGTAAGTGAATATGTATGTGCACACTTTATAAAGTACTTGTACAATGACGCTGTTCTGTTAAGTGGCAGTCCGATAATAATTTCTTTGGAGTCGTTGACAGTAATGGTTTATTTTTTGGATTCAGATGGTGTCATCCTTGTAGATACTACTTACTGTTGTTGGACTGTTTAGTGGATGTTTTATGGCAGCATACTTGTGGATTGTTCAGTTGCCGGTTTACTGTTTGGAATGTGCCTAACACATAACAGGACTTGAAAATGTAGTACGAGTGACATGATTTTGGGAACAGCTTCAAACAAATCTTAATTTTTCAAATATTACACTGCTATTCCTACCTAAACAAAGTTTTTTTTAAAGATAACATTGCCTGTGTGATTCTGCATACATTTCTGGTTTAAATTACCCACGGCAAAAAAAGTGGTATTATCGCAAAAATCTGGTTGCGATAATACGTAAGTACCCTGAATTCATATCTTCCATGCCAAATATTTTCATAAATTTCTTTAACAATCTACCCTCCTTTGTTATAATTTACTCTCTGGGCCTCCAGATACATCATTACTGTTGCAAATCAGATTCCAGTCTCCCTCTATAAATAATATTCCTTGCTGAAAGCTGATTATTTCTCCCAGAATTTTCTTAAGCTCCATTATAGCAGTTTTAGATGGAATACAAGTACATGCCAGTGTAATCCTCCTCCCTTGCTAGTAGCACCTTAGTACTACAAATCTACCAGTATTGTCTTTTTGTTCTCTTCTATCACTATTGGAGCGCCTCTTGCAATTAATATAAGTACTCCTCTCTTCCTTTGCACCAGTTATTCCTCTGAGTAACCATCCTGAAAGCCTTTCATCTGATGTTAATCTTCTTTCCATTCATCACCGATGGGTTTGATTCCAAGTCCTTGGAACCGAGTCGGCCTATTACCAAGCTCGTGCCAGCCAAAAAAACTCTCGAGCTAATCTTCTACCCAGAATGCCCTTCTCCCTGTTACCTCAGATTTAGTTTTCCACGTAGCTGTAAAGCCGCGTTTCAGCCGAGCTCTCAGCTAAGTGAAAACTTTTTTGATATTTTGTGTGAAAAACTCATTGAGATTTCTTCCTTTATTGAGCATTAGTCTTTCTTGTGTTAAATTACAGTTAGATCTTGTTCTTTTTTTCTTCCTTTTTCTACTTGTTGGTAAACATTCAAGTGCCATTGTTGATATGGCCCTCGCTACCTTACCCATGTGGTATTCTTCCAATACCATAGTTGGTATTCCTCCTTACCTTTCTAACCTGTTAGTGCCTTTCAATAGTAAGTTTCTGTTATGTGTATATCTATAATTCTGTGTGGTTTTGAACTCTGTCTGAATTGCTAAAACTTTGAAGTGCTAGCCTGTTGTGTGTCTCTTTCAAGATGTCGGATAAGAAGGGTACTTCGGGGTTTAAGCATTGTATTTCGTCTAATGGCAAGTTACCTAATAGTGACTCTCATGATGATTGCGTATATTGTTTGGGGGTGCCCCATCTTTCGGTGCAACCTCCCTGTGGCATTTCTCAAAGCTTCAGTCAATGCACTCTGAATCAGCGCAAGAATAAATTGATACTGAAAGGGTTACTTAAGTCTCTCTTTACAGAGGCCATTTCTGCGATGGAGGTCTCAACCCCTCCTACTAAAGACAAAAAGAGGTCCCACTCGGTTCCCTCTTCACCCTCAGGTGATCAAGGTAAGCCTGTGAAACCAAAAGTTCCAAAGTCGGCCTCGTCAGCACCGTCCTTGTCTGCTCAAAGCACTTTGAAACTTATGATATTGGTGCCAGCTTTGGCTCCAATTTTACCTCCAGCACCGATAGACCCCACCATACCTTCTATGACTTTGGCACCGGTGACCACTCCGGCTCAGTGCATGCCTTTGGTGCCTACCTCTGATATGACATTGGAACCCTCTGCTCTGGCTCCGAGTGCCCCTTTGGCACCAAGCGTTGTTTCCACCAAACTGGACTTAACCCATTTGATCCTGGTCTCGAAACCTGAGACATCGGTGCCGGCAGACCTTGCACCATGGACCTGATACTCTCCATCCATAGACCCATTCCGGAGTCAATGTATACCCATTCATTGATCAACCTGACTCCCCATCAGGAGTATCCACTAGATCCACCAGAAGCCTGTCAGAACTCGATATGGTGCATCTTGTGAACCAGCTGGCAGTCAGGGGGATACCCACACCTTCTAAGACCCATCCACCTACAGGACTTGGGATGGTTTCTCCATGGACTCCATCTTACTCTCCTCCTTCAACCATTCCCATTCTGAAGCTTTCTGCTCTGATGTCCTTCTCGGAACCCACCACTTCGGTGCCTATAGTGGACCTCACTCAAGCTCTGGGTTTGTCCCTTTGGCCTTCGGTTTCTGCGGAACCGGTCTTGCCTCAATCTTGGGATTGGGGGGCAGACTCCTCGGCTTGGGACATGGTCCAGGGTGGGCCTTCAGTTCTGTCCTCGGTGCCGGTTGTCTCGTCTACACCAATCGCTGCTTAAGGCTCCATTCGTGGTTGTGGGTTTATCAGAGTGGGGTGTGACCCCAGTCCCGAGGTTGTCTTTCTCAGTTCCGGGCTCTCATCCCTCTTCAAGCAGACCTGCTTTCCATGCGATGGAGTGGGCACTTGCTTCTGAAAGCACTCCATCGGTGTCGGAACTCCAGTTCTTGCCCCCTGAGCTACAGATGCCACAGACCACCTCCCTGAGACACCAGGTGGAGAAGCCGCAGGACACCCCTGTTCGGGGTACCCACTCTTCTGAGTCCTCCTCAGAGGCCCCCACTGAAGAGCCCCCTTGGAAGAGATCATGCAAGAGGAAGCACATAGACTTGCCCAAGGAGTCTCTAATGGAAGACGTGGATTAAAATGATGGTGAAGGGTCCCCACGGTCACCTCCTGATGATGTCTTCTTTGCAGACATCCTTGAAATGCTGAAACAGAGAGGTGACTGGAAGCCCTCCAACCCTTCATCTGAGGAGTCCGTGTTCCTGCAGGTTTTTCGTGCCCAACCATCTACCTCTTGGGTGACCCCGCCTGCCGACGAGCTCATCCAGCTCATTCTGCAGCACACTTGAAAGAACCCTGATTCCACTGAGGCGCTCTCTCGGAGATCTGACAAAATTCTTTCTCCACCCGTGGAGAACCCGCATTGTTCCAGAGGGTTGGCAGTTGACGCTATGGTGGTGGTGGCGGCCACAAAACAGGACTTGTTAGTGGTGAGTCCTGCTGTCCACCCACAAAACAGAGAGTCCTGGGCAGTGGACAGACTTGGGAAGCAAGTTTATGCATCAGCGACTTTTGTTATACGGTCTCTGAACTACTTGGCACATTTTACGAGGATCCAGTGGGACTTGATCTCTGAACTCTCAGGAACACAAACAGGACAGGTGTCTGAAGAGGTAAGGAACAAAGTTGTCTCACAGCTCACAACCCTGGAATCGATTTTCAACTCGTCCATGAGGTTGCTATCACATGCAACCAAAGGAGGAGCTAGAGCGTGGGTTCAGACATTGTCATGAGACGTCATGCCTAGATGCGCATTTGTGACCTCGTGGATCCCTTCAAGTCTTCCTTTCTGAGTGCTCCCATTGAAGATTCATCAATTTTTGGCTGCAAGGTAAAGGACATGCTAGCCAGGTGCAAGCAAGATGGAAAGACCCTGTCTGCCATCGGCCTATGGTTTTCCAACCCTCAGTGTTCCTTTTCCTGGAATCAGAGGAGTGGAAAAACGTGGCACAAAAAATGTCAGGGTCCTTTCCGTGCCACACGTGGTGATGATACTCCAGGGGCAGGGTGGTAACAATTCTGGAAGATGCCCCTATAGGGGCAGAGGGGGTCCTTGTAACCAGGGCTCCAGGGATTCCTTCTCTGGACAGCCTTACCAGTGCTCCGGAAGAGTAGCCCGACTGCTTACCTCTGAAAGCAGTCGGGGTTGTTTTTCTCTTCACCAAGCTGCCTGGCACTCTATTACCACCGATCATTGGATGCAGAGTATGATCAGAGGTTACACCATTCCCCTTTCTTGTCAAACAACACTTCCAAAAAAGTTTCCCAGTGTTCCACCCAGTCAAAGGGAAGATGTAGCTTC